>NC_134404.1:249747571-250047571 GCF_038048845.1 Mixophyes fleayi | reverse complement strand
TAGCTTCCTACAGAAAACTCTACCCATGGGAATCACACGGCAGGCAAAGTTGAACCTCCCCAACAGGGACTGAACCCGCCTAATCGGACTGGAGCTGGATCCTAGCGCCTCTGCAATGGCCTCGTACATCTTGGACACCTTATCAGCTGGGAGCCGGCAGATCCCGGCCACAGTGTCGATCTCAATTCCAAGGAATGAGAGACACGTGGCTGGGCACTCCGTTTTATCCGTGGCTATGGGAACGCCTAGCACCCTAAAAAGAGCCTCAGTGGAAAACAGCGTATACCGACAACATGTGGAATCAGGTGGCCCGATAACCAAGAAGTCGTCAAGATAGTGTGCAATCCACAGACACCCCATTCCTGCCTGAATGGACCAATGCAGGAAGCCACTGAACTTCTCAAATAGCGCACAGGATATCGAACAACCCATGGGAAGACAGCGATCGATATAGTATCCACCACAATGCCGAAAACCCATGTATTGATACGACTCAAGGTGAAGGGGCAGTAACCTGAAAGCCGATTCGATATCAATTTTAGCTAACAGGGAACCCCTCCCACATTCCTGTACCAATGCTAGGGCAGACTCAAACGATTGATAATTAACCGAACTTAGGGTGGCGTCAATAGCGTCGTTCACGGGTAGGCCAGCGGGGTACGAGAAATGCTGTATCAGTCTGAATTTTCCCGCTGCCTTTTTGGGGACAACCCCTACCGGGAACAAAATAATATTTGGGATGGGCGGAAGTAGGAACGGGCCAATCATGCGACCCAGACAACCTCCTTCCCAATTTTTTCGTCTAAAACCTCCGGGAGAGCGAGCGCCGACTTCAAATTGACCGGCACTGCCGTAGAAATGCTGCCCTGAAATGGGAGTTTAAAGCCTAGATGAAAGCCGTCATGTAGAAGAGCAGCGGTGTCTCTATCAGGGAACCAAGCGAGCCATTTGTCCAACTCAGCCAAATTAATTGGCGATGGACCCTTGACTCGGCATAGCTGGGTTGGCGCTTATTCCTCTACCCCCACTTCCTCGGGCCTTTGCACATTCGGCGGCTGGATGCAGACCTCCGCATGACGTGCAATTGTGTTTGAATCTACAAGATGCTCCTCGCTGGCAAGAGCCTGTGTTAAAGTCAAAGCATCTTCCTTTTGTGGGGAGGGTCGCTTGCACCCTCCCCGGCCCTAGAAACCTCCTGCCCGTGCTATCCTCGACCCCCCGGTTGCTCGGTCTCATGAGTTCCAACCATGTGTCGATGTCCTTAGACCCCAGCGGGAGCTTCTCGCGCCCGCTCATCCGCTTGCGGAAGAGCTCGTCATATGCTCTCCAGATTAACGGGCCGTCTTTCACTACCATCCCGCTAATCATGTGCATATATCTCCACACCTCATCCTGCTCGCCGGGCCTAGTCTCTAGGTAAATGGTAGCAAAAATAGAGAAGGCATTCGCTCATCTAGTGAACGATCTGAACCTGTCTTCCCCCATGCCTGACTTTTCACTTGCCGCCGCCAGCGCCTTCTTGTCCTCTCCCGTCAGTGTGAACATGTCCACATACTTCCGGCGCCTAATTCTATCCCGTACACTAGGATGAATACCATGGGTTATCTCAAGGGTTTCGACCTGCCCCAAGTCACTCCTAGCCACCGTCTGCTCCGCGCCCCCTGCTTGCGGTGTCTGCTTGCTGCGTTAGCCTAATAACTTTGTTTCCAATAACCTGATAAGTTCCCTGGGTCTATCGTCAGAATCTGAAGAATCATTGCTAGTAGAGAGAACTGGTGACCCCAACAGTTGTGTGTTATGTGTGGTACAAGAAATGGACTCACCCTGGGGCGCAGGATTCCCGGTACCAGCAGCCATCACTCCGTCTTTAGCTGACAGGGCCGGATCACCCGCCGAGCCGATATCGACTCCTCGCGGGTCCCCGACGACCTCCGGTCTCGCAACTCGGACCCAGAAGGACCTTCACCGGCAACCCTCATCTCCTGGCTCGTGGCCGCAGGCTCTGAAACACAAAGAGGAGCAGTAAGCTGAGACCTAGGAATGTAGTCTAAGCGGCGCCGCGCCGATCCCATGTTTGGGCGGCCGAGATCTTGGCTTAATGCTGCATGATGACCCAGACTATAGTGACCGCCCGCTACTACGCGACGCTGTGGGGGGATGACATCATAGCGCGCCCGTTCAGATTCCTCGTAAAACCCGCTTGACCTGGTGGCGCAACGGGGGAGACCATTGGGCCGTATTACTGCCGCTGGAATGTTTGTAGTCAAAAGCGAAATTATCCTGCGCAGCGCCCTGCCCGAAATAAAAACTACTCCTGCCCGCTCCCACTGGCGAGGGGGCCCGACGCGGCCTAAATGCCCAGTCGTCCGTTAACGGCAGCACGTGGCAGTAAAGGGGGGCCTCACAGGCGCTTCACTCCTTTCCCCAAAATCACCCATGCTCCCACTATTGAACGTCTCTGTCCCCACGTAACCTGGCTCCCGCCTGTCTCGTTGAACCCTCTCTGCCCTGGGGGTAGACTGTCTGTACTCGCCCCTATCTGACGAGCGTTCCCCCCCAAAATGCCGGGCCGAGCAACCCCGCCGCCCGCTGAGTGCAACGGAGGCCTTGTCAGAAGCGTGGGTCCGCATGGGGATGAGAGGGGGATCCCGCAACATCCGCCGTGGGGAGGGCTGGGGAGAGGCTGGAGGCAACATGGCACCAGGAGCTGAGGGGGGAAGGGGACCTGTAGCGGGCTGGGCGAGCGGAGGGGCGTTTAGGACGGGGCATGGTGGCGGGTGCTGGGGGAACGATGGGGGACACAAAAGGAGGAGGCTGGAAGGAGAAGGAGGAGAAAAGGGGAACAAACGAAAAACAAAGGGAGAAGGATTGGGGGGATAAACGGAGAGAGTGTGAGAAAATTGAGAAATAAAAGAAGAATAAGGAAAACAATAAATGGGCCAGAAACAAAAGAGCAAGAAATAAGGGAGAAAAAAGGCAAATGAGACCAAAAAACAGGGTACTTATCCGCTTTTCTGTCTCAGGTCCTCCCTCTGCAATCTCGTGCTGTGGAATGAGGCAGAACAGGAAGTACAGCCTTCTTTACCAATCAAGGTCCCTCCCACTGGAGCACACATTGGTCGGGCCAAAGACCTATGTTAACCCCTTCAGGTAAGAGTTCAGCTTACTACAATCCCTGTCGCCCTTTAAGTGCATTCGTCCTATGCAGCCTCACTTGTCATTACTTATGCAAGCATTTTATGCCTTAAAACCACAAACTAATATGTAGATAGAGCATCATATAAGACTTTAAACCAATAATATCACTCCACATATCAGGAACTATAAATATCTTCCTCCCGCCCCCCAGATATAGACATTAATCCAAATTAATCTTGCCACATCTTATCAGGCGCTAACTTACTGTACCTTACTGTACCACAACTTCCCTATTCCCTTAATATGGAGGGCACATTTCCTTTAAAAATACTTTTTAGACATGTTTCTCCACATATCTTAAGCAATATGTCTATAACAGTAAAACAGCTTAATTTGTCAATATATTATTATGCACGTAGCTTCTTAACTCTTAAGCATCCTAACTTTATTTTATAAGCAGCTTTAATTCAACTTCCATTTGTGTGAATTGATTATCCATATCATCCTAGGATTCTCTAATTATTACCGCCAGTTCATCAAGGGTTACTCTTCGTTGGTGGCTCCCATCACTGCATTGACCTGTAAGTCTGCTAATGCTAAAATATTGTCTGCTGAAGCTACCCAAGCCTTTTTTCTGCTGAAGTCTCTCTTCTCCTCAGCACCTATCCTTCAACAGCCCGATTGCTCACGTCCCTTTGTCCTGGAAGTGGATGCGTCTTCTGTAGGTACAGGAGCGGTACTTTCACAACTGGATTCTTCTGGCAAACTTCGTCCTTGCGGATTCTTTTCCCATCGCCTTTTACCTGCTGAGAGGAATTATGGAATTGGCGATAAAGAGCTCCTGGCCATCAAATTGGCTCTCTCCTAGAGGGGGCACAATTCCCTATTACCATCTATGCTGATCAGAAGAACTTACTATACTTACGTACTGCCTGCTGTCTGAATCCTTTGGCAAGCAAGATGGTCCTTATTTTTCTCTTGATTTTAACATCACCTTTCATTCTGGATCTAAGAATACTAAGGCGGATGCCTTATCTCGCTCTCCAGCTAACACAGAACCTTTGGAGGAGAATAAATTTGTTCTGGACCCTAGCCGAGTTCTGGTGGCTAAACACCTTAATAGAGGTTGCCCCCCGGCCAAGACGTTCATCTTTCCTCATCTGCTTTCCCAAATCCTACGATGGGCTCATCGTTCTTTCTTCTCCGGCCATGCCGGCATCCGCAAAACCTGGGACTTGGTATCCCGAAGCTACTGGTGGCCTTCATTACTGGAAGATGTAAGGAAATTTGTTTCTGCCTGTTCTGAATGCGCTCAACACAAGGCCCCCAGGAGGAGACCCTATGGATGTTTGCTCCATTATCAATTCCTGAATATCCTTGGTAGCAGATTATGGATTTCATCACGGACCTTCCCCCTTTCAAATCCTGTACTGTGGTTCTGGTGGTCACGGATCGTTTCTCTAAAATAGCCCACTTTATTCCTCTTAGAGGTCTTCCATCTTTCTCCTCCTTAGCCAATATCTTTATTAAGGAGATATTTTGCCTCCATGGTTGTCCTTAACACATTGTTTCCCATAGAGGATCCCAGTTCATATCCAAATTTTGTAGTGCCTTTTGCAGTAAGAGAGAACTAACCAGGAGTTAGAGAAATGTTTAAGAATATTTGTCTCGGGCAATCAAGATAACTGGGTGGATCTTCTCCCATGGGCTGAGTTCGCCCATTACAATCATTTCCACGAGGCTATTTCTAACTCCCCCTTTTTTGTCTTTTTATGGCTGCCACCTTCTCTCAAATTGCTTCTTCCGAAGTTCCGGCTGTAGACTCATTATTTTGTGACTTCTCTTTCATCTGGGAGCAGACCAAGAGAAATTTAAAGAGAGCAACCATTCGTTCCAAGGAATCTTATGATAAGAGGAGGAGAGCTGGTCCAAGTTTATCTATCAGTGACAGGGTATGGCAATCCACTCAAAACATTCATTTAAGAGTTCCCAGTAAGAAATTCGCTCTCAAGTTCATTGGTCCTTTTGCTATTTCTGAGGTCATCAATCCGGTAGCCTTTAGATTAAGTCTGCCTCCCTCCCTGTGCATACCAGATTTTTCATGTTTCCTTGTTGAAACCGGTGGTAAACAACAAGTTCTCCACTCCATCCAGAGTTCCTCCTCCTGTTGTTGATCAGGATCAAGTCGAATATGAGGTTAAGCCTATTCTGGACTTTCGCAAAGTCCGAGGTTCCGTACAGTTCTTGGTGGACTGGAAGGGCAACGGCACTGAAGAGCGCTCCTGGGTAAGAGCTGTCGATCTTCACGCCCCCCGTCTACTCAAATTGTTCCATAAGAGATTTCCCCTGAAACCCTTTTAGGTGTCCGGAGTCCACCTTTAGGGTAGGGGGTACTGTTACGGACTTACTTGTTCCCTGCCGCTCCATCCATCGGAAGCCGCACTTTCGGGTTCGGCGGTCACATGACCGCAACCCAGAGGCGGGGATTTTGAATCCCTGTCTGTATTTAATATTCACTCTGACACACAGAGTGTCAGAGCAACCTTACCTGTTCCTGGCTCCTGTTTCCCTTGTGGATTCTTGCTGGTGACCCTGTGTACTGACCCGGCCTGTTGACCCTGAGCCTGCCTGCTGATTCTGTCTATGTTAACCCTGTGTACTGACCTGGCCTGTTGACACTGAGCCTGCCTGCTGATTCTGTCCATGTTCACTTCCTGTGTATTGACCCGGCCTGTCTTCTCCTGGCTCCTACTCCTGCTGTACTTCATCTTGAGGCGAACCTGAGGGCCGTGACCTGCGACTCCTGACAGTGAAGCCCATCCTGCCTTGAAGCTGTTCTTGGTGAACACTGGGGAGATCATTAAACTTAGGTAAGCCAGTGCTAATCAAGATTAGTATTATTATCCAGAAAATCCGTTACAGATGGGCCCGGTCGATGAGACAGTCAGCATCTTAGATATCTGGTAGCAAGTGCAGAAAAAGTCCCTTAAGGAAGGCTTGAAGATCAGCAGAGCCAACTTCTTCAGCCACATTTCTAACTCACCAAGATGTGTCCGTCCTCAATGGCTGCTAGGCCACGCCTCCCATGAAATGTGCATTTTAATGTTTGTGTTATTTGCCTTTTTTTTGGGGTGGGTGGTGTTGAGAAGCTTATCAATCTAATAGCTATTAATTTAAATCTTATGTGGTTTTTGAAATTTTCCATGGTGCATGTTTATCCAACAGATCCCCAGCACTCCAGAAACTGTGGACGCAGGACACTTCAGATTCAACATTGATTTGCAAGGTAAAAATGTTTTCAAATATGGTTTCTATCACACTTTTTAAAATATCTGTCATCCTCCCAAAAAAATTGTATTGTAATAAAAGTAAAGCCCGGTTTCATTTTTATAAACATATACAAATGCAGGCACCAGATAGTTTGGACTTAAACAAAAGTGTACCTTTGAATTCTGCAAAATTGAAATTGTGCTGCAAGAGCTGCCTCTGCCCCTGCCGAGATTATCAGATGTGACTTTTATAGCCATAGCACTAAATAATGATGAAGCTTGATTGGTAGAGTTTTGTTTAAAATGGAACAAACTTAAGACTTTCCTTTATCTACTACCAGGCCTTAGCTGGAACACATCTGGCTCACCGAAAAAATATTCAGTAATCAAGGAGGATTGGCAAGTTTCATTTCATGCAGAAGGATCAAGACATGGAGGAGTTGCCTTTTGCAGGTGTGTACAAAGTACACAGCGAATGATTTTTTGATTTCCAAATGGACTAAGGTTGATTGCTCTTATATTTTAAACAGAGAAAGAAGACAGGCATTATGGGTTCCAGCATGACCTGTCTTGCAACACTTCTAACCAATGGGATTAAACCAACATGCATGTGTTTATAATTTTTAATTTGCAAAGGAGTTGTTATTTTCAGTTTGTTCTCATGTTGTTTAATTTGATAACTGTAATTGTGTCTATAACTAAATTTTATCATTTTTTTGTTGCGATAACTTATTGTCCTGTAACTCTCTGCTGCTTTGGACTCTGATTAACACCTTTTTCTCCTACACATCCTTCACTCCATTGTCCATCTAGAAACCGTTCTCTCCTGGGTCACTTGCTACCTCTCTAACCGCTCCTGTAGTGTACCCACCTCTGGCACATTCTCCCTTTCACTCTCACTGACAATTGAGGTGTCACAAGGCTCCTTTTTGGGCAAAATGTTTTACATCTCTTGTGTTGGGGTACTAATTTGATCATTTGCCCTAAAATACCATCTCTACGCCAAGAACTCCCAAATGTACATTGCTCTTTCTGTACCATTTATTTCAGCACTGTCTGTTGAAAAGCACTGTCTTTCTGCATTTGTCTCATAGATGTAAATAACACCACTGTACCCTGTGTATTGCCTAAAATTTTATTTTTCTGTAAGTTTGTGATGAGGATAGGAGGAGCAGATTCATGAGGCAAATTAGGGCCCAAAAAATGCGTTACTTTGAACCTTATCAAAACCATATCACGAAGTTATGTTTTAAATTTCAGAAACATATTTTATAAGTAAATTACTGTATGCTTTTTCTGGTAGTTACCTCAAAATGTTACACTTTATTTATACACTTGCATTTACAACTCAGCTTTGTCAAAAGCTAGTACACTTATAAATCTAGTGCCTGTAATTGCAAATAGAGGAGTACTCTTTCCATTGGGCCGGCTCCTGTTTGCTTGGATAGGAGGAATGAATGAGAAGCCGACATTTTGCAAAAAGAACCGCGACTGACGTAAGCACGCCCACACGTACTTACAGAACCAAAGACACAGTTGAATACTTTAAAATATTAAAAGGTAGCTCTAAGAAGGAAAACGAGGTCTGCTACTTTTGCCTGTAGAGAACTGCATGTATTGGCGAAGGTCATGGATAGCATGCCCAGTGGGAGATACGTGACTAATGAAATTAAGCTACGGCCCTACCGAATGGTTTGCTGCTTCATAAGGCTGCAATTACACCGCCGCAGGTCTGTAGTACAACTGCAGCGGCGGTGGGGTGATTTACAGCGGCGTAAGCCACAGCTCTTGGAGAAGCTTAATGTCAGTTCACATTATTATATGACTACCTTTAGGTAACTGTGCAACAGGGAGAACATTTTTCAGGAAACTAATGTGTTATACTTATTCAAACAGGCCGTCAGAGCCTTGGTGCCCGAGCGGCCAGGGTTGAGGTGGTGGTGGTGGAGGCAGTGGAGAAAGCCAAGGTGGCGGCAAACACAGAAGATGCGGATGCCTTTGTAGATGGTAAGTATTGACATAAAAGGATTGACATAATTTTCAAACATTTAGACGTCCATTGTACTGTTTAAAAAACATTTTCACACATGGTCAATTAAAGTAGACAGACATAAAAATGTCACAGGTTTCCATCATGATGGCCATACAAAGTATTTATGGAAAATACACTCTCCACCCCCTTCTTCCATGTGCACAACAGAAATGAGTATATATATATATATATATATATATATATATATATATATATATAAAAATCTGCAACCAAAAAGCCTTAGGCCTCTTGCTCCTAATGTATTTTGCATACCATTATACATTGCTGTAATTTGAACGTTATGTAACACTACACGTCTCTGCTAACTCTTGTGTTTTCAACATTTGTTAATCAAGTAATCCAATTTTTTTTTGCTTTTTTTTTTTCATTTTCAGTTCCTGAATACACGTCCATCAGGCCACGGCTGAGTCAAATATATGCCCGCATCAGGTGAAATAACAAAAAAATTCATAAATATAAAAAAAAAATTTGCAAAAGATTTAAAAATATTAGATGACCTGTATGGTTAATGAGTTTATTTTGCTTTTGCTTATGTTTTTTTGGTATTATAGGTTTCTCTTAATATATTAGTTCAAACACAATCATTTGCGTGTGTCTTTATTAATATGGTACATTTGCACAACATGTGGGTATTAGGGAATTAACGAATGTAGATGTCCCCCCCAAAAAATGTAAGATTTAAGGTCTTTTGCATTCTTACTACATGTCACAGCTAGGAATATTTGTGGATCCCCAACCTCTACTTAGATGGTAAAGCAGAGGGTGGTGGAGACAGAACACGCTGGGATAAGTTCAGATGGAGAATCACAATGAAGAAATACACAGACGATAAAGTAGTGTTGCAACTTTAGTATATTGTTCAATGGTGCAACAGCAGTAATAAAAGGCATGTACAACTCAGCTGTGCTGAGCACACAGTAGTTGAGAAATAACACAGTCACATCAGTACTTCAAGTGGTAACCATGAGCAACAGCATGAAAAAACAAGCAATACAGTTCAACACTGAGATGATGATCCAGAACACTTGTAACCTTGTAACATAGACAGCAATAAAGGACAATCACTGACACAGCTTGAAAGTCCGATGAGGATAGTAAATAGACTTGGCTGATCCAGATGGAATGTGATTCACTTTAGCGGATGGTGATAGGTAATGTAACGGTTCTTGTCAGCGGAACAACAGATGTATATATATAGTCCAAGAGCTTGGTGAACTAGAGACATGCAATAGAATGTTGCTAGAAGTACAGCGTGACAATAGAAGTCCAACACACAGAGAAACGTTAGTTCATCCCTTTGACAGAAAGCAGCTGATATCGCACAGAACTTAATTAAAGGAACTGGCTCCTAGCTCGGCAATGATTCTTAGAAATAGTCCAGCAATTCACAAACAGCAGCATGATAATAATAGCCGTGCCAGACCTAGAACCACAGATGACCAGAACTTGATTGTAGTTCAACAGAATAATGAACAGCCGAGCAGAGCGATAATGAATCCAATCAATATGAGCACAGTTTATAACAGGCAACTCACGACAGTTCAATGTGCAGATGAAAGTTCAATGAATAGTTGCAGCTTAGAGATGAACCATGAAATGGTATTTAGCAGAGCCAAATAGAGATCAGCGATGACAGGCAATCTCGGCAACCGAATAACATCCAGGAGACACTCAGGGAGTAGGTAGGCAGTCGGAACCCACGGTAGTGTGAGTAACACGAAGATCAGGCAATGAAACCCTGATCACAAGAGGTTGATATAGTCTTCAGGTTTTGGGTTCTGATTTGTTTTGCCAAAACACCCCACGAAAGGTTTTGGTTCCGATTTTGGGTTTTGGGTTCCGATTTTTTTTTAAAAAAAAGCAGAAAAAGTGCTAAAATCCATATTTTGTTTTTTTTTTCACTCCTACACTATTATTAACCTCAATAACATTAATTTCCACTAATTTCCAGTCTATTCTGAACAACTCCCACCTCACAATATTGTTTTTAGTCCAAAAGGTTACACAGAGGTAGCTGGAGGTCTAAGCTAAGCGACACAAGTGGGCGGCACAAACACATGGCCCATCGTAGGTGGCTGTGTAGGCTTGAATGGCCTTTTGCTGCTCCTCCATCCTCTGCAGCATATAGAGGGTGGAGTTCAAGCGCGTCACTACCTCTTGTTTTAGTTGATGGCAGGGCAGGTTCATGCTTTTTTGATGTAGCAGGAACAGTAAACGTAGTTTATTGTCTGATACTAATATTTCTGCACTGCAGGAACAGTGAACGTAGTTTAATATCTGATACTAATATTTCTGCACTGCAGGAACAGTGAACGTAGTTTAATATCTGATACTAATATTTCTGGACTGCCTATTGAAGTGGAATCTCGACGGGATTTGGTACCGGAGACACAATACCTCCATCAACCCTCTAAATTCCACTGCACAGATGGCGGACACCGGACGCACGTCTAACACCAACATAGCTGTTACGGCCGCAGTTATCCGCTTTGCCATAGGATGACTACTGTCGTGCTTCGTGCTCATGTTGGACGGTCAAATGTTTTGTGAAAGACATAGCGTTCTTACGACTTTCCCTCTGGGAAGATGACCGACTACCAGCAGCAACAGCAGCAGCGGCAGTAGTAGGTGTACCGCTGCAGGATCCTCCGGAAGAATCCCGGATTGAAGAGGACTCAGTCATGCCTGTGACATGGCCTGCCGGACTATCTCTGATGGAGATCGTGGAGGAAATTGACGAGGAGGGTGTTGCTGGTGTGGATACATCAGGACCAAGGGATTTAGGTGTCCCATCTAGGAGTGGCACTGCAGTGGTAGACAGGATGGCAGTTTGAAAAACTAGGCCCCAAAGAACACATAATGCCAAAAAAAGAGTTGCAAGATGGAATTGTCCTTGGGCCCTCCCACCCACCCTTATGTTGTTGAAATAGGACATGCACACTTTAACAAACCAATCATTTCAGTGACAGGGCCTACAAAACTGTGGCTGAAATGATTGGTTTGTTTGGGCCCCCACACAAAAAAAGCTATTCATCTCTCCCTGTACAAACTAAACTGGCTCTACTGAGGCAAGATGTCGTCCTCATCCTCATCCTCTGATTCCTCGCCCCCTTCAGTGTGTACTTCCTCATCCTCACACATTATCAATTCGTCCCCGCTGGACTCCACAACCACAGGTCCCTCTGTAGTCTCTGGAGGCCAGTGCTGTTCTTGATTGAAGAATTGATAATTCATTTTTATGAACATAATTTTTTTCAACGTTTTGCGGAAGCAACCTTCTTCGCCGCTCACTGACCAGGTTCCCCGCTGCACTAAAAACTCTTTCGGGAGTACACACTGGAGGGGGGACAACTCAGGTAAAATATAGCCAGTTTGTACAGGGGCTTCCAAACAGCCTTTTTTTCCTGCCAGTAAAAATAAGGACTGTCTGACATGTCTACTTGGATGGTGTCAGCAAAGTAATCCTCCACCATTTCTTCAATAGTGACAGCATCCAATGCAGCGACAGTAGACATGTCTACAATGGTTGGCAGGTCCTTAAGTCCGGACCAGATGTTCTCAGCATCCCCGCCAGCGGGTCTTTTAGGAAAACTGAGCTTTTTCCTCGCAGCCACAGGTGTTGAAGAAAATGAAGGAGGAGCTGTTGGCATGTCACGGGCCTCTTCAGAGGACAATCTCCTGACCAGCAGGTCTTTGCACTGCTGTAGGCTTGTGTCCGCCGGAAAGAGAGACACAGCATACGCTTTAAACCGAGGATCCAGCACGGTGGCCAGAGTGTATTCCTCTGACTTTAAAAGAGTGACCACACTCGGATCCTGGCAAAGCGTACGAAGGGCTTCATCCACAAGAGCTACATGCTTTGTTGAATTGCAATGCTTTACCAGCTCCTCCCTCACTTTCTCCAGCTGCTTCTGCAACAGCCTGATCAGGGGAATCATCTGTTTTAAGCTGGCAGTGTTGGAACTGACTTCTCGTGTGGCAAGTTCAAATGGCTGCAGAACCTTGCACATTACGGAAATCAGTCTTCACTGCGCTTGACCTCAGGCGCATCCCCACTCCTTTGCCTATGTTGTAGGTGGCTGTGTAGGCTTGAATGGCCTTTTGCTGCTCCTCCATCCTCTGCAGCATATAGAGGGTGGAGTTCCAGTGCGTCACAACCTCTTGTTTGAGGTGATGGCAGGGCAAGTTCAGCCTTTTTTGATGTTGCTCGAGTCTGCGGTAGGCACTGACAGAATGCCGGAAGTGTCCAGCAATTTTGCGGGCCACCGCAAGCATCTCCTGCACACCCCTGTCACTCTTCAGGTAATGCTGCACCACCAAATTTATGGTGTGGGCAAAACATGGGACGTGCTGGAAATTGCCCATGTGTAATGCCCGCACAATGTTACTGGCGTTGTCTGACACCACAAATCCCCAGGAGAGTCTAAGTGGGGTATGCCACTGCAAAATTATTTCCCTCAGTTTCTCTAAGAGGTTGTCAGCGTTGTGCCTCTTATTAAAACCGGTGATACACAACGTTGCCTGCCTTGGAACGAGCAGCCGTTGTGGAGATGCTGCTACTGATGCAGCTGCTGCTGTTGTATCTACCCAGTGGGCTGTCACAGTCATATAGTCCTTCGTTTGCCCTGAACCACTTGTCCACATGTCCGTGGTTAAGTGGACAGTGGGTACAACCGCATTTTTCAGAGCACTGAGGACACTTGTTCGTACTTCTCTGTACATCCCGGGTATCGCCTGCCTAGTGAAGTGGAATCTCGACTAGATTTGGTACCGGGGACACAATACCTCCATCAACCGTCTAAATCCCACTCCACTGATGTAGGACACCGGGCGCACGTCTAACACCAACATAGCTGTTACAGCCGCATTTATCCGCTTTGCAATAGGGTGACTACTGTCGTACTTTATGCTCATGGCAAACGACTGTTGGACGGTCACCTGTTTGGTGAAAGACGTAGCGTTCTTATGACTTCCCCTCTGGGAAGATGACCGACTACCAGCAGCAACAGCAGCAGCGGCAGTAGTAGGTGTACCGCTGCAGGATTCCCCGGAAGAATCCCGGATTGAAGAGGACTCAGTCATGCTGGTGACATGGTCTGCAGGACTATATCTGATGGAGATCGTGGAGGAAGTTGACGAGGAGGGTGTTGGTGGTGTGTATACAACAGGACCAAGGGATTTAGGTGTCCCTGGACTGCTGACGGTCCTAGCCACAGGTCCTGAACTAAACACTGAATTATAAAGGTTCTTCAGGTGACGTATAAGGGAGGATGTCCCTAGGTGGCCAAGATCCTTACCCCTGCTTATTTGAGCTTTACATAAGGTACATATGGCCATTCATTTGTTGTCTGGATTGGAATAAAGATAACTCCAGACCGAAGAGGTGGATTTTTTGGTCTTCTGACCAGGCATGACGATGGGCTTTTTCATCCCATGGACAACAACTGTTTCCCCCCCTGGTGCCTCATTTAAGATAACCACATCAGCATTGTCGAAGTCAGTATATTGGATAAAGTCATTTCAATTAAAATCGAGCAAACTTGGTTGTCTTTGTCTGAAAATATGCGTACGGTACGCTACAGCGTGAAAGGGCACGCTACGGCGTGGAAGGGCGTACGCAGCTGCAACACGTGGCAACAACAGTATTTTGTCTTTTACATACATTCGCACAAACACTCACACTTGTAAAATAGTACACATTAAAGGTAGTTGCAACACATAGTCATTTATGTCGAAATATAGTAGTATTTATATGTAATATTATAAGTTATATGCATATCAGTAAAACATATGGTACACGTTGAAGGAATCTAGTCATGTGTGGTATCATACTAATCCTCTTCACATTTGCGACTGTCCGGTTCCCCTGGAGAGATGACCCTCTCCTTTGGATTCTTGAGCTTAAACTAGCCAATGATTGACAACCCCTTGGACCTTCCTGAAACCTGGACCAATAGAAGTAAGCTATACCATCTGCATTGTTTTACTGTATTTCTGTGTGCATATAAGCAGCAGCTCCTCATCTAGTGTTCAGACATCTTGTCCCCAGACTTCAGGATTGAATGATTGTACACTGGATCCAGAGCGCCTGCGATAAGCAACAGCTGTACTTATTATTTCTTCATTTGAATATATTCTGCTATCTTTTGAGAATAAATCTTTGTGCGTTGGAAACACAAATCGAGGTTCGACAATCGTTATTGGTTAGCGACAAAACGCTCATAACAGCATCCTCCTCGTCAAGTTCCTCCTCAGCGCCAGCTACATCAATATCCTCCTCCCGGTGTACAACATTCACACCTTCATTAGCCAAATCTGTAACTGGACTGTGGGTGATGCTTCCAGCATATGCAGAAGGCGTGCTGCAAATGGTGGAAGGAGCCATCTCTTCCCATACAGTGATGGGAAGGTCAGGCTGCGCAACCACCAACACCCTTGGACTCGCCTTGGGGATTTGTGATGCCATCTCTTAAGAAGGCAGAGTTGTTTGCTGTGTTGTTGATCACAGCTTAAGTCTCTTACATTTTTTAGAGGGGGGGAGGAGGAGGGCTTAGATCCTTGAGTGAAGCTGAACCCCTAGTCATGAACACGGGCCAGGGCCTAAGCCGTTCCTTGCCACTCCGTGTCGTAAATGGCATATTGGCAAGTTTACATTTCTCCTTAGATGATTTAAATTTTCTTTTTTTGCTAATTTTAGTGAACTTTGGCTTTTTGGATTTTACATGCCCTCTACTAGGAGATTGGGCATTGCCCTTGGCAGACGACGTTGATGGCCTTTCATCGTCTATGTAATGACTAGTGGCACCAGCTTCAGCATTAGGAGGAAGTGGTTCTTGATCTTTCCCTACTTTATCCTCCAAATTTTGGTACTCCATTATATGCAGCACAAGAGAGCGTACCCCTAAACCACACACACTCGGCAAAGCCTTTACAAATTATCTGCGGCACAGGAGAGTACCACTGGACTGGAGTTATACAGCAGTACCTATTTTTTGGTACAGCAGGAACAGTGAACGTAGTTTGACTTTGAAATAGCAGTACCTATTTTTTGGTAGAGCAGCAACAGGGAACGTAGTTTGACTTTAAAATAGCAGTACCTATTTTTTGGTACAGCAGCAACAATAAACGTAGTTTGACTTTGAAATAGCAGTACCTATTTTTTGGTACAGCAGCAACAGTGAACGTAGTTTGACTTTGAAATAGCAGTACCTATTTTTTGGTACAGCAGCAACAATAAACATAGTTTGACTTTGAAATAGCAGTACCTATTTTTTGGTACAGCAGCAACAATAAACGTAGTTTGACTTTGAAATAGCAGTACCTATTTTTTGGTACAGCAGCAACAGTGAACGTAGTTTATATAAACTATATAAATTATTTTTATATATTGCAGTACTAATATTTCTTGACTGCAGGAACAGTGAACCTATTCATATATTGCAGTAGAAATTTTTAGAGACTTTTTTTATAATTTTTTTATATTTTTTTTGTATAAGTTTTTTATAATTTTTTTTTAATTATTTTACAACTTTTTAATAATTTTTAAATAACTATGCCCTTAGCAGAACAAAGCACAGGACACAGGCAGCACCACTGGACTCACAAAGGAAAGAAACCACTGAAACCAAAAGCAGGACAGGAGCTCCCTAACTACAACCTCCCTCACGAGTTTTCACAGCAGCAATGAAGATGGCGGCCGCGAGCGGTGAATTTATGGCATCCGAGTCTCGCGAGATCCGACGCGAGACTTGGATGTCATAGCCTCGTTTCGGATTTTTTTCCCTGGCGGAAGTACCCGAACAGTGCTCGGATCCCGTCGGATCCGCACTGTTCGGGTGGGCTCGGATTAGCGAAATCCGAGCCCGCTCATCACTAATCTAAAATAGAAGGACAAATTTCTCATTGTGGAGAGCATGTAGTAGATCACGTTTGAACGACAGAGTAAATATCAAGCTACCTGTTATGATCCCAGTGCGTTCACGAAGAGCAATGGAAGTGTAAAGCAAAGTGTCTCCATTCAGGTAAATACACAAACAAAGATAACTCAGATCCACGGATAACAACAGGTTCCTAAGGAGACTGCATAGTAAAAATGGCAGGAACAGGTATTATAAGTTTTACCCCAGTCCAGAAGGCACAAGGCTGTCCAGGAAAGCAGACAGAGTCCAGGGATCAAGCAGAGATCAGACAAACAAATCCAAATAGCCAGGCAAAGATCCAGGTCACAAGCGAATAAGCAAGGTCCAGAAGTCAGGCCAAAAGCTCAGGGCAACAGGCAAAACAGCGGGGTCCAAGGTACAGGCAAACAAATCAGGATCACAGGCAAGCAGGCAAGGTACAGGCAGGGGTCATACACAGATGTTCAATGCAGAAGGTATACATCAAACAGCACAGGAGCATGTTAGCAGCAGCCAAGAACAAATGGATGAACTGCACAGAGCACAGCTTGAAGCTGGTATTTAAAGCAGTGCAACAGGTGCAGTTCTAATTAGGCATAATGCAAGGAGATTAACTCCTTCAGGCATGTAGGAGAGTTCAGGAACAGAACAACAGCACCTCTAGTGGTATGAGGTACTGCTGCTAGATACAAATAACAGGTAGAGTTGTAATGCTACCAAGTGTTTTGTGTGTTACATAAAAACGAACAAATACTTTAACTAAATAGTATCCTAATTGTACACCTAACAATTTTGCATAAAAAAAGCCTGGTTTGGCCAAAGCTTCTGTTGTGCTCATTTCCTTGATGATTCATGGCTGAAAGCTGAACACAGATGCTAAGGATATGTTTGGTATTTGAACTCATGACACCAGTGTTGTCAGATCAAAGTGCTAACCACTAAGGTACCTGTGCAGATGTTAACTAGCTTTTATTTATGGATAATAAGGAATAGTGGCTGTGTTGTGTTTCTTGAAGTACTATTATCTAGCACTTACATCTATAGCACGCATGCTGTATTGTTGAGCTTCTCACTCTTTTTTCAAAATGAATGTTTCCTTAGTGGTTAGCCAATCCACCTTCAAACAATGGAGTAATGAGTTTGATTCCTGGCTCGCACCCTTTCTCTGTGTGGAGGTTGTATATACACTACTATGCAGGGGTGTGCGACAGGAGCGATTGCCCAGGGTGCAACGCTGAAGGGGGGGGGTGCAATTTAGGAATATTTTAGGTTCATTTGGTTCAAATTGAGTGCTAGGGGGGCGGCATTTGTCTTTCTCGCCCCAGGCACTAGAATTCTAAGTTACGGCTCTGCTACTATGTATCGATTATGGAAGAGTACTCTATGCATTTTGTAACAGTCGGGATACCATTTTAAAGCATATATTATTTTTTTAAATTAATATGCATATTTATTTATGCTAGCAAATTACATGCATTTGCATCTACATGCGCTCAGTTCAACTCAAACATATTATATGATCTTTCATGTCTGTGATTAAAAAGGTGTGTGGATTTAATTGAGTAACACTTTAAAATCATTTATCAAAGGTAATCTAATTATATAAACATGAATAATAAGGTAACAATAATTTTATCATCAGCTATTTATAGCTGATGATGTCAATTTGATAGCAGTGATTAATCTACCAGTATGTTTTTTGGAGTGTGGGAGAAAACCCATGCAAACACGAGAAGAACATACAAGCTCCACACAGATAAGGCTATGGTCAGGAATTGAACTCATGACTCCAATGCTGTAAGGCAGAAGTTGTAACCCCTTAGCCACTATACAATACACACATGATTGATTGTGTTTTAACATTTGTAAACAAACTCTCCATACCGCCTACATTTGGCATTATGCAATACTGTCTTGAGGATGAGGATCTTAAGATGAGGATCTTGGGCCTGATTCATTAAGGATCTTAAATGAAGAGGTATCTTATTTCAGTCTCCTGGACAAAACCATGTTACAATACAAGGTGTGCAAACTAGTTTTCTGTTTTGCACAAAAGTTAAATACTGACTGTTTTTTCATGTAGCACACAAATACTTGATAGTTTATTTGTACAGTGAAATTTAAAGTTGATATTTGTGTTCTACATGAAAAAACAGTCAGTATTTAACTTATGTGCAAAACAGAAATCTAGTTTGCACCACTTGCATTGTAACATGGTTTGGTCCAGGAGACTTAAATAAGATACCTCTTCATTTAAGATATTTAATGAATCAGGCCCCTTAAGATGAATTGACTGCTTAAGATCCATTGCATCTTATTTTCCATTGCTTAAAAGACTTAAGATGGGCATGTCTTTGCTCTTCCGTTCCTTGTTGAATTGCAAATTTCTCATCTCCTCATTTGTTCTTAAAATACTGATAGCAAGTTATGCACAAGATAAGATCAGTAATGAATCAGGCTCAGTGAGTGCAAGTTTTTTTAATGCACAACGTGAATATCCATTATAAAGTATAGGGTTTATGAGAAAGCCTGTTAAGCTGCTTCATGCAATATTATCTCATGCTGCAAGACAAATTTCTCTCTTCAGTATCTGCTTGCCATCTGAGGCTGGCCATATGATTCTGTAACAATGGAATTCAAGCTTAAATGTACTTGAATCCCACGCTAATCATATATCATATATCATAAAAAAAAAATGTTCATATAAATACATTATATTAAAAAAAAAACAGTTTTTAAAAAAAATGCAGCTCTTTGGATAAAACAAAATGTGAATGCATGTCCATATATGTGATTAGAACTGGTACTTTCTGATGTAGAAGTGGTGTACGGACAAGTCAGATTATGTGATTTTCTTCATCACACCAGGGCCAGTTCTACCATTAGGCGAACCTAGGCGCTCATATATATATATATATATATATATATATATATATATATATATATGACAACAATACCAACAGTCGGTGCGCACAAGTCCAATGGTATGGATAATAGATCTCAAGGTGCTTTTTCGTGAACAGTCTTTGTTTCACTGTATTTTAAAACAGGATGAAATCTGCGCGTCTTTCCCTTCTATCTCCCGATCTCCATGGGGGAATAACCAACACTCCTAAAACATCAAAAAAGAAGGGGCGCTTCCATGGTGTGTTATCCAAGTTAAAAAGTTTTTATTCCAAACAATAAAATTGCACGTACCAGATGGTAAATATATTCAGGCATAGCTAATACAACAGCTCAATTTCTGATATCCACATACGAACAGCTCTATCTGAAGCAGCTCGAAATCAGAGAGTTTCCACAGTCACCTCTACGCGTTTCATCACTCAGGACTTCATCAGGAGGCGTGGATTATTACATCACAACTCACCTATTTCTAGGGAGTTGTCAATTATTTCACAGGTGAATCACGTTCCACCAATTCACTACAGCTCTCAGTACTTGCACAAATAAAAATTCTTAAAAGCTCTTATGTACATGGTGTCACTCACCGGACTGTGAGTGCTTCTTCCCGGACATTTAGGAACCGTGGCCGTCCTCCATCCTGAGGGACTGCGCATGCGCAGCCCTTTCTATACCTCCAGTGTATGTTCCTTTAACTTAATTGGCAGATCAGGCAACCTCCCTATATTAAGCACCTGTGGTCAATACCACGTTGCCTGATCTTGGAGTCTCATTCCCCATGAGTCTCTGAAGGTGTTCCTGTGTTTCCTTGTTCATTCAGCCCTGCTGATTCCTGTGGTTTCCAAACCACTTCTACCTCTGTGGTTTCCAAACCACTTCTGCTACTGTGGTTCCCATACCACTTCTACCATCTACTATATCATCGTGACTGTGAGCTGATTCCTATCCGCTGCCTCCGTGCACTACAGTCTTCTAATCACTTCAACTCTACCATGTATCATTGGGACTGTTAGCTGATGCCTATCCGCTGCCTCCGTGCATTACAGGCTTCAACCACATCCACTCACCTGTTCATGATTGTGACTGCTAGCTGATTCCTATCCGCTGCCTCCGTGCACTACAGTCTTCAACCTGCAACCCGTCTGTGTTTCATCGTGACTGTTTAGCTGATTCCTATCCGCTGCCTCTGTGCGCTTCAGTCTTCAGTCCTTGTCTACTCTACCGTGTTTCCTTGAGTCTGCTGCCACTATTGCTACCCGCTACTCTCCGTGATCATCTGTTCCAGTTCAACTCTGCTCCGGTGTCCCATCGTTACTGCACCTGCTGGTTGCTATTGGTTACCTCCGTGTTCCCGCAGAGACCCGCTGCTGTTACTTCTCAGCGCTACTCATCCATCTACTGCTGATCCGCTCTCCACGCCTTCCTGTGTTCCCTGCTGGTCTACCTACCTGTGCGCTGCACCTGCTAGACCCCTGCTTCACCCATCCAGGGACTTGTATCCTGCTGGCCTCCTGCCCTTCAGGTATCTCTGCACTCCTGTCTGACTGCCTTCTCCTGAACCACGGTATGCATACTTCCCATTGACTGTGCTGTGTATTGCATACCTTGCTGGACTGTGTTGGTTCTCCTCTGGAGTGTACTATCCGCTGAGTCTATTGCCATCATTGACTGTGTTGGTTCTCCTCTGGAGTGTACTATCTGCTGACTCTACTGCCATCATTGACTGTGTTATCTCATGCCGGATTACTTCAAGAGACTTTCTATATTGGCAGTGTTGTTCAGTCATTTATACATTTATATTGTGCATATTACTGTGGATCAAAGTCAAGGTGCCCGTGTATATATTGTGTTGCAGTCTCTCCCCGTGCACCTCCTCACATATATATTCAGTAGTACAACTTGCTAGTGGCAGACCACTGACTCCTGTTTACAGTTTCACCTGTTCCAGTATCCTCTCACATAGCAGTGGTACAACTTGCTAACGCAGACCACTGACTCCCCGGATACCTCCACTTGGATTCCATTCCTTCACTCAGACAGCGGTACAACTTGCTATCCGCAGACCGCTGACTCTCATCACCTCCTCGTTTCTGTTGGACATTCCTCCTCACTATAGCAGTGGTACAACTTGCTACCGCAGACCACTGACTACCTTCACGTGTCCTTTGTCCATACAGTTCCTCGTGTATTACTACCTCCATATTGCCAGTGCTGCTAGTCATAGACTTTCCTGAGCATCTCATCATCTGCTATTTCCTGTTCCGTGATCACCCTGCTACCAGAGTACCATATTACCACCTATACTGCTCTGGTAAGCCTATCACCTGGTGATCCCTGGGTAAAGACTCCTAGTGCCCGTGACAGTAAGATCAGGCCATGACAGACCCAGATACGGAACCTACCGCTAAGGAGATGCTGCAGCATCTGGTCAGCCGTGTGGAGCAACAGGATGCTCGCCAACAGCTGTTACTTCAATGTTACCAATCGTTAACCTCCCAAGGAACATCTGGACAGACTGTTACAGCTAATATTGAAGCTCCTGTGCTTGCCTCCGTTTCCCCAGTGCCATCCCAGGTGTCTACAGCTCCTACGCTTCACCTGCCTACTCCGTCAAAATATGACGGGGACCCCAAAACTTGTAGAGGTTTCCTTAACCAATGTTCAGTCCATTTTGAACTCCAACCTCAAAATTTTTCTACCCATCGTTCCAGAGTGGCCTATCTTATCTCATTGTTTTCTGGACAAGCCCTGGCTTGGGCCTCCCCTCTGTGGGAAAGAAACGATCCAATTCTACAAGATAGTGCCAAATTCATTTCCACGTTCCGAAGTGTGTTCGATGAACCAGGTCGTGTGACCTCCGCTGCTTCCAGCATTCTTCGTTTGCGACAAGGCTCCCATACAGTAGGACAGTATGTCATTCAATTTAGGATCTTAGCCTCTGAACTTCAGTGGAACACTGAAGCATTAGTTGCCGCCTTCTGGCAGGGGCTCTCCGATAAAATTAAAGATGCACTGACTACCCAAGAGCTTCCTTCGTCACTAGAAGATTTGATCTCTCTTTGCCATCGTGTAGACATGAGATTTCGTGAAAGAGAATCTGAGAAAACAACTTCTGCTAAAGCACCTCTTCGTTTAAACCCTCAATTTCGTCCAGTTTCACCTTCTGTGATTCCCATGGAGATAGGACGTTCCAAATTATCTTTAGAAGAGAGGAAACGAAGAGTAAAGAATAGACTCTGTATCTATTGTGCTGATTCCACACATATGCTCAGTTCTTGCCCTAAGAAATCGGGAAATGCCAGGCCCTAACTAGTTCTGGAGAGGTGAAGTTAGGGTCCCTGGAGTCCTCTCCATTGTCTATGAAATCTAAAGTCTGCGCTTTCGATGTTACGATTTCCTTTGCTACCAAATCCTTTGAGTCACAGGCATTGATTGATTCCGGAGCAGCAGGAAATTTCATTTCTAAATCACTAGTGAATCAATGGTCCCTACCAGTGATCACTTTAAAAACACCCATTACTGTGACGGCTATAGATGGATCACGTCTCATCAATGGTCTCATCACCCAGAGTACGTCTCCAGTAACCCTTCAGATTGGTGTACTACACCATGAAGAAATTTCGTTTTTAATTCTTCCTGTTACGACAAGTCCGATTGTCTTAGGCCTTCCATGGCTTCAATGTCACTCTCCCCAGATTGACTGGCGCACCCCTCAAGTTACGTCTTGGGGGCCTGAATGTCACCATCGTTGTCTCTCTCAAGTTATTCCTCTTAAAGTACAGCAATCTTCCATCTCATCTTCCTCCCCGGGACTCCCTCCTCAGTATGCTTCATTTGCCGATGTGTTTGATAAAGCTCAGTCTGAACGTCTTCCTCCTCATCGTTCTTGGGATTGTCCGATCGACCTTCTACCTGGCAAGACTCCTCCCAGGGGTCGGGTCTATCCTCTCTCGTTACCTGAAACTCAAGCCACATCTGAGTACATACAGGAGAATCTCCAGCGTGGGTTCATTCGACCTTCCACCTCTCCCGCTGGAGCTGGGTTCTTCTTCGTCAAAAAGAAGGATGGATCATTACGCCCTTGTATAGATTTTCGTGGACTCAACGCCATTACTATCAAGAATCGGTATCCCATTCCGCTGATCACTGAGCTATTTGATCGCATCAAGGGAGCTCGGATATTTACTAAGTTGGATCTTCGTGGTGCCTACAATTTAATTAGAATCCGTTCCGGTGACGAATGGAAGACCGCGTTTAACACCAGAGATGGGCATTACGAATATTTAGTAATGCCCTTCGGGCTGTGTAATGCCCCCGCGGTTTTCCAGGGTTTCATCAATGAGATCTTTCGGGACTTATTATATGTATGTGTCGTTGTCTACCTGGACGACATATTGATCTTCTCACAGGACCTGCCTTCTCATCACCAACATGTGGCAGAGGTCCTCTCCAGACTACGGAAAAACTCGTTGTTCTGTAAATTGGAAAAATGTTCATTCGAGTTACCCCAGATTCCATTCTTGGGGTATATAGTTTCCGGAGTTGGCCTGAAGATGGATCCAGACAAAGTAAATGCTGTACTACATTGGCCTCAGCCAACTACTCTTCGTGCCATCCAGCGTTTTTTAGGTTTTGCCAATTACTATAGACGCTTCATTCAAGACTTCTCATCCATTGCATCTCCCATTGTGGCCTTAACTCGGAAAGGGGCTAATACTAAGCAATGGTCATCTGAGGCTCTCCAAGCCTTTCAAATCCTCAAAGAGTCCTTCTCGTCTGCTCCCATTCTGCGACAACCTGATGTGACACTCCCCTTCTTCCTAGAAGTAGATGCCTCTAATGTGGGCTTAGGAGCTATTCTCTCCCAACGCTCGGAGCAACAAAAATTACATCCTTGTGCCTTCTACTCTCGGGGTCTTCTGCCCGCAGAGAAAAACTATACTATCGGGGACAAGGAGTTGCTGGCCATCAAAGCTGCATTAGAGGAATGGAGATACTTGTTGGAAGGAGCTCGCCATCCGGTGACGATCTTCACGGATCATAAGAACTTGTCATATTTGCAATCTGCTCAATGCTTGAACCCTCGTCAAGCAAGATGGTCTCTTTTCTTTTCCCGTTTTGAATTAATTATAACCTTCAAACCAGCTGCTAAGAACAAGAAAGCTGACGCTCTATCTCGAGCTTTTGTGACGTCCTCTGATGTAGAAGAGGTTCCCAACCATGCTATTCTAGACCCCAAATGTATTTCTCTGGCTGCTTCATCCACCAAAGTGCTACCATTTGGGAAGACCCTCGTGCCTCCTACTCTGAGGAGGAAAATCCTTTCGTGGTTCCATGCCTCTCGTTTTTCTGGACACGCCGGTGAACATAAGACCTTTGAGATTCTCTCTCGTAGTTACTGGTGGCCTTCAATGAGGAGAGACGTCAAAGAGTTTATTGCTTCCTGTGATTTATGTTCTCAGTTCAAATCCTCCCGCAGAACTCCAGCAGGGTTGCTGCGACCACTACCCATTCCGTCCAAGCCTTGGACCCATATTAGTATGGATTTCGTTACTGATTTGCCACCAAGTAAGAATCACAATACTATTTGGGTAGTGGTAGACAGATTTTCGAAGATGGCTCATTTCGTCCCTCTGTCCGGTTTACCTTCCTCGTCTACTCTGGCTGAACATTTCATTAAAGAAATCTTCCGCATCCATGGATGTCCGTCTGAGATTGTGTCAGATAGAGGAGTACAATTCGTTTCCAGATTCTGGCGGGCCCTTTGTAAAACCTTGGGCATACGATTAGCACTCTCATCGTCTTACCATCCGCAATCTAACGGACAAACGGAACGAGTCAATCAAGATCTTGAGACTTTTATTAGGATGTTCTCTTCAGCCAACCAAGACAACTGGGTAGAATTGCTCCCTTGGGCTGAATTCGCCCATAACAACATGTACCATGAGTCATCATCCAAAACTCCATTCTTTGTGGTCTACGGTCACCATCCGTCTTTTCCGGAATTTCCTGCCCTCCCGCCCACCCAAGTTCCTGCTGTGGAGACTGCTTGTCAGACCTTCAAAAATATCTGGTCTCAGGTCAAAACCTGTTTAAAGAAGACATCTAACAAATATAAGTCTTTCGCAGATAAGAAGAGGCGGGCTATTCCACCACTAAAAATTGGAGATCGTGTCTGGTTATCTACCAAAAATATTCGTTTGAAGGTTCCATCTATGAAATTCGCCCCTCGTTTTATTGGTCCATATAGGATCATTCAAGTTATCAATCCAGTATGTGTTAAACTTCTTCTTCCTAAGAATCTTCGGATCTCCAATGCCTTCCATGTGTCCTTGCTCAAACCTCTCATCATCAACCGTTTCTCGACTCCTTCCTCAGCACCGCAGCCAGTTCAAGTTCATCAGGAGGAGGATTTCGAGATTACTGAGGTATTGGATGCAAAAATTTCGCGAGGAGTCCTCCGTTTCCTCGTTCATTGGAAGGGCTTTGGTCCTGAAGAGCGTTCATGGATCAAAGCTGAAGATCTTAATGCTCCTGCCCTTCTGAAGAAGTTTTATTCCAAAAATCCGGACAAGCCCGGTTCCAGGCGTTCTGTGCCCACCTTTAAAAGGGGGGGTACTGTCACTCACCGGACTGTGAGTGCTTCTTCCCGGACATTTAGGAACCGTGGCCGTCCTCCATCCTGAGGGACTGCGCATGCGCAGCCCTTTCTATACCTCCAGTGTATGTTCCTTTAACTTAATTGGCAGATCAGGCAACCTCCCTATATTAAGCACCTGTGGTCAATACCACGTTGCCTGATCTTGGAGTCTCATTCCCCATGAGTCTCTGAAGGTGTTCCTGTGTTTCCTTGTTCATTCAGCCCTGCTGATTCCTGTGGTTTCCAAACCACTTCTACCTCTGTGGTTTCCAAACCACTTCTGCTACTGTGGTTCCCATACCACTTCTACCATCTACTATATCATCGTGACTGTGAGCTGATTCCTATCCGCTGCCTCCGTGCACTACAGTCTTCTAATCACTTCAACTCTACCATGTATCATTGGGACTGTTAGCTGATGCCTATCCGCTGCCTCCGTGCATTACAGGCTTCAACCACATCCACTCACCTGTTCATGATTGTGACTGCTAGCTGATTCCTATCCGCTGCCTCCGTGCACTACAGTCTTCAACCTGCAACCCGTCTGTGTTTCATCGTGACTGTTTAGCTGATTCCTATCCGCTGCCTCTGTGCGCTTCAGTCTTCAGTCCTTGTCTACTCTACCGTGTTTCCTTGAGTCTGCTGCCACTATTGCTACCCGCTACTCTCCGTGATCATCTGTTCCAGTTCAACTCTGCTCCGGTGTCCCATCGTTACTGCACCTGCTGGTTGCTATTGGTTACCTCCGTGTTCCCGCAGAGACCCGCTGCTGTTACTTCTCAGCGCTACTCATCCATCTACTGCTGATCCGCTCTCCACGCCTTCCTGTGTTCCCTGCTGGTCTACCTACCTGTGCGCTGCACCTGCTAGACCCCTGCTTCACCCATCCAGGGACTTGTATCCTGCTGGCCTCCTGCCCTTCAGGTATCTCTGCACTCCTGTCTGACTGCCTTCTCCTGAACCACGGTATGCATACTTCCCATTGACTGTGCTGTGTATTGCATACCTTGCTGGACTGTGTTGGTTCTCCTCTGGAGTGTACTATCCGCTGAGTCTATTGCCATCATTGACTGTGTTGGTTCTCCTCTGGAGTGTACTATCTGCTGACTCTACTGCCATCATTGACTGTGTTATCTCATGCCGGATTACTTCAAGAGACTTTCTATATTGGCAGTGTTGTTCAGTCATTTATACATTTATATTGTGCATATTACTGTGGATCAAAGTCAAGGTGCCCGTGTATATATTGTGTTGCAGTCTCTCCCCGTGCACCTCCTCACATATATATTCAGTAGTACAACTTGCTAGTGGCAGACCACTGACTCCTGTTTACAGTTTCACCTGTTCCAGTATCCTCTCACATAGCAGTGGTACAACTTGCTAACGCAGACCACTGACTCCCCGGATACCTCCACTTGGATTCCATTCCTTCACTCAGACAGCGGTACAACTTGCTATCCGCAGACCGCTGACTCTCATCACCTCCTCGTTTCTGTTGGACATTCCTCCTCACTATAGCAGTGGTACAACTTGCTACCGCAGACCACTGACTACCTTCACGTGTCCTTTGTCCATACAGTTCCTCGTGTATTACTACCTCCATATTGCCAGTGCTGCTAGTCATAGACTTTCCTGAGCATCTCATCATCTGCTATTTCCTGTTCCGTGATCACCCTGCTACCAGAGTACCATATTACCACCTATACTGCTCTGGTAAGCCTATCACCTGGTGATCCCTGGGTAAAGACTCCTAGTGCCCGTGACACATGGTTTATATAACCCAATACATACACAATCTATATAAAACACGAAATATAAAACAAATATAAAACACGGAAATGAAAAGCATATTATATTCCAACATTTTATAAAAAAGGGTGTCACTTCACATTCTTCATTAAGTCCCCAGGGTACAAAGGTGTTAAGCGTGTAAATCCAAAAGGTTTCCCTTTGAGATAATTTTAACAATAAATCTCCTCCTCTAGCATTTATTTGAACATGTTCAATTGCTTTAAAGCATAATGATTCAGGGTTAGCACTATGACAGGTTAAAAAATGTCTCGGTACACTATGGTTCTCAATCTTGTGCTGAATATTACGTAGATGTTCAAAGATACGTATTTTAACTGCTCTTTTGGTTTTACCGACATATTTTTCCCCACATCCACATTCCAATAGGTAAACCACATAAGTGGTATTACAGTTCATAAAAGATTGAATCACTCTCTCTTTACTGTTTGACGTATCGATAAACGATTTATGGTCACCATGTACATATTTGCAGGCTTTACAATGCCCGCAAGCAAAAAATCCTTTTGTTGGTTGTAACCAGGTATTTTTATTTTTACTCGATAATTCCTTCAGATGTGATGGGGCTAAAATACTTTTTAAAGTTTTTGGTTTTTTAAAAATAATGCGGGGTTTCACTGGTAGCACACTCGATAAACCAGAGTCTAATTTCAATACTGCGCCAAATGCTTAGGGGGTGCCTAAAAACACTGAATGAGTGACATAATGTTACTCATTCAGTGTTTTTAATGCCCCCACATGGAGCATCGGAGCTGACACAAAGGAGAAGCACCCAGCTGTTTCCTACATGTGAAGCTGCTGTCAGCTGCGACCCCATGTCAGTATTGACCTGTGTCACAAACACGCTTCCAGCTACCGGGACTTTGGGGTGTTCACTGTATGAGGTCACACACGATTTCAGCCCGCAGTCTATCTCTACCTATCACACAGGTTATAGACCTACAGAATTCGCCCCAAACACAGGGCTCTCACACCCCAGACACTTCAGGTTTTGCCACCACCTATTGAGTATGGGCAATAGGACCCCAATATACTGTCCCACACTGGCACACAGGCTTCTAGTTCCACAAACTAGCAAGACCCACACCAGCACACACAGGCTTAACTCTTCACACCTCCAGACTGTTACACAAATGTAAATGCAAGCACACACAGCTTGTTAATCAAATGTATCAACAAATCACACACTGGCATTCCAAGGGTTAACTTGGTCGAGCTCTCTTCTAATAGGCTAATGGATTTGTTAGAGTATCAAGGACACAACTTATTAAATTATAGATTTAATATACAAAAATACAGGGCATACAGATAAAAATAATGGATAACAATTAATAGATGGACATAACAGCAAAGCAGTTTAA
Organism: Mixophyes fleayi; assembly: GCF_038048845.1. Classification (NCBI taxonomy): domain Eukaryota; kingdom Metazoa; phylum Chordata; class Amphibia; order Anura; family Limnodynastidae; genus Mixophyes; species Mixophyes fleayi. The sequence continues at coordinate 250,018,499 of NC_134404.1, read as the reverse complement.
AATAAAAAGGGTTACATTCAGAATAGCACTTATGTGAGTTGCATAATCTGCGCCATGGGGAAGTGGCTAGGAAGATGGACAGCTTATCAATGTGGATTGATTTCCCCAAAAAGTCTGACAGGTTGTTCCTTCAAAACACAGGTTTTTAAGCAGCATGAAAGAGGATGGTCTTCACAGGGGCAGCATTTAATGCTAATCGGCGGTTGTGGCCTGGGACACTTTTTCAATCACCATTTACATGCTGCCTGATTTACTAACCAATTCTACTATGTGATATATTTTTTCTGTAGAGCGTTACATCGATCCAATTTTATCATTAATAAATCCCCTATGACTTTGTCCATCTTTTGATATCAAACACACCTAAATACAGTGCATTCGCAGAGCTTACACTCCTTTCCTTCATGTCTCTGTGGGGCAGAATTCTTAATTCAACATATGAGCTGCCCTTCATCATGCTATTGAGGAATATGTGGTTGATCACTACTTTTATTAATTTTAAGGGGCATATTTTAAAACTGAATTCTTCTGGTCTATATTACGTATAGCCTATGTCAGCACATGGCCTCTTTGAGCAGACCACATGCTGAGCAGTACCTAAAAGTCTATTCAAGTGTCAAAAATAGTCTAGATCTCACCCTGGTAGTTCTTTGAAGCTTCCCCCCAGGTGACACTTCTATCTTCTCACACTAGGATATGCAAAACCATTCAATAAATTTACATCAGGCTCTCTGACTTCAAATCTTACACTTTAACTTATCAATGGATTCATTTGATATCACCTATTTACACTGCAGTTATGAATTATCCCTTATAAATAACTGCAAGCTCTCTATGTTCACGACACCGTGGAAGTGTGGCACATGGCTATGATATCACAGGCTCCCAGTCTAAACAACCAAGTATGCTGAATCCACCTTTCACCTGCCAAGGTAAGAAGAAGCAGGGGTGGTGGTACAATGCCTGGAGAGAGAGGGAAGAGGGGAGGTGTGGCGCCTAGGGTGCCACCAGGGTCTGTGCAGCTCTGCATCATTCTCTGCCTAAAACAGTGATAAAGCAAATTATGTCATTAACGTATATCCGCCCTGACTTCACAGTATGTGCTTTATTGTGGTGCTGTCCTAACTAACTATTATAATTATTAGAAATATCTGCACATATATATTGCTTGGTGTAATAATTTAAATGTTGATACCTAATATATCATTCACAGCATAAGTAGTTGCAATATTTTATTAATGACAATGGGGTTTCCATTATGTTTATTGTAAATGCAGTTTTAGTATTTATCCACTAGATGCTGCTCTTGTTTCATGTTATATTTGCTACTTGCTTTGATTCATTACTATCAGGAAGACTAATGTTTCTGCTTTTAATATGTATTTTTAGCAGCTGCAGTAATTATGGTTAATAACTGTATCAAAAATCTATATCTCTTTCTGCCCTGCGTTCATTTTTGCTTTACAAAGGAAGCAATCTCCTCTGTGTTATATGAAACAATTTAAAAGCTTCAGTGTATGACCTGGCTACAACAACAAATATTCCCCACCTATTCCTAGTGTCTCCTAACTATAAAGAATTATATATAAGTTTACATTTTAGGAACTAACGTTGTGCTTGTTTTTATAATATAACCACCTTAGTTTAAGCATACTTTGGCAAGCAAGCAATTTGTCCACAGGACATTCTTACCTAATTATTTTTTGTAAATAAACAGGATATGACAGTTAACATAATACATATGGTACACAAAATAAAGTGTATTTTTTTTTATAAACAGGAATTACAGGAAGTATTTTGGGCCACAAAATGAAAGATGTCACATTCTTATCCAATTAGGTGAAAATTAGTATATTAACACTTTTTATAGAGAAATCTGTGCCCTATAGCTGTGATGGAACTTTAATCTTTACTCCCAAGAGTATCATGTAGGTACACCACAATTAATGATTAAAAGCACTAAAAACATATCTATTACATACCTCTAATGGTCTCAAATTTTCTTAGGATAGATCAGATTTCTAGGGGACAAAAACATAACAGGATGGAAATAAGAGATACAAATCATTGAAAAAGTTTTAATATTTGAATTAAAAATAGAAATAGATTATCACTTTTTTAAAAAAATAAAATGGAAGTGAAAGCTAATTTACTACTAAATCTAATTTACTACTAACATTACCAAACCTTAATATTCACACACAATTTAATGATTAAAAGGTTCATGCTGTACCTGAAACATAAAAAATATTTTTAAAAGTTATTTATATTTTTAACATGAACAAAGGTTTGTTTGTTTTTTGCCCATTTTATTGATCAGACTATTTCTTTGTATTTTGTTTTGCGTCAGTTTTGCTGAGATACACATCATATTATATTCAATGCAGGGCATTATTTATATTTGATTCATGACAGATACATTCTCCTCATTAGCATGTAATAACAAATATATTTTTCTTTTATTGACATTATACAGTATAGGTGACAACAACCAAACTTAGTAAAGGTTTTTCAATATTCTATGTTTACATAACTAATTCAAGCCATTAATTTACCCCAAAATGTAATTATTTCCAAAAGGGTCTCATGATATCCCTAGATGTGGAACGAGGGGCACACTTAAGGTATTTTACCATATCCCAGTATACCTGCTCCACACGGACATATGACATAGAATGATGCTGATTATGTAATGAGGGCAAGACTGTCTTTACAGTAACGCTGTAAACAGGACAGGGCCAGTTTACTGAAAACTCCCGGTGTCTGCACCTCTGTGTCAGGCCCGATCGCCCCCCCCTAGCAGGGTCTTGCAGCCGGCGGCTGCACACTATGTGTTTAAAACACAATCAGAGCAGCCGGGCAGCACACTCTCCCTGCCTGTCACTGCCGAATGGATCTGCACATAGTTTGCAGTCGTAGGCAGCCTTAGGTGTCAAAAAGGGGGCGGGACTTAAATCGCACCCCCTATATCGCTAAAACTATTTTCTAGATCCGCCCCTGTGTCAGGCTGGGAATTTGGTGCTAAGCTGGGGCATCACTGCACTGTACCACACACAAACTATCACTGACATTGAGGAGCAAATTGCAAAGGGCATTTCCCCCATTGTCAATAATAAGGAAGGCGTGTGTGATTAATTTAAATCCCAAGTAAGGCCGACACTCATTGTGGGGTGGTGAGGGAAAATCAAACACAAGATGACAAATGACACCACTCATTCAGTGTTTTAACCACCCCTGAAATGTTTGTGCTCTAAGTAACTGCATGACTTCACCTAATGTAATAATGATACTGAAAGTAGCATAGAGATAGGCTGACAAACAGCAGCTAGCACAGTATCCATGACAGGGCAGCCATCAAGGGGATATGGTAGGTACAGCTGTGGGGGCCCCGGACAGACCCCGCCATCTGTCCTGGCCCCACTGATCTGTCCGTATCCCCCAGGCTGACTGCCTGACCCCTATCCCTCCGCTATGCGATGGCTACTAGTCACTGATAAGGTGGGAGCACTCTGCGTAGTGTTGTGATTAATTGGTGACTGAGAGCCACCACATTGAGCCGAAAACAAGGTAAGTGAATGTCACGGGCACTAGGAGTTTTACCCAGAATTTCCCAGGTGTAGCTACACTTACCAGAAGTGCGGACCTCTGGGTAGTGTGGTGAATCAGTGGAACCATACAGTAGAATAGAGGAAAGGAATGTCAATAGTATAAATGCTGAGTCTTGGCACCGTGAAACTGTGATGGTACAGCAGTTTAGTAAACAGGATAAAATGAGGAAAGAGTCCAAGTGCCTTAGCACGCAGGTAGCATATAGCAGGCCAGTACTTGATAACTGGATAACGTTAGGCAAAGACCAATCAACAATATAGTAGAAGAGTCAGCGACTTGCAGCTACAATACAGAGGCACTTGTAGACTTTAGTCCAGCTAATAGGTACCATACAGAGTAGTAGCTATATCACAAGGAAACATGAATGGTCTACAGCTGGTAAGTTTCACCACGGATATGTAGAGAAGACTTGTCCAGCGCAGATGTGTAACAGAATAGCGTGAGTGGTCTGCAATTGGCAAATTGTACCACTGATGTGAAGGGAAGACTTGTCCAGGCACAGGCATGGAACGGAGTAACGTGAGTGGTCTGTAATAGGCAAGTTTTACCACTGATGTGTAGAGAAGACTTGTCCAGGTGCAGGCGTGGAACAGAGTAACGTGAGTGGTCTGCAATAGGCAAGTTGTACCACTGATGTGAAGGGAAGCCTTGTCCAGGTGCAGGCGTGGAACGGAGTAACGTGAGTGGTCTGCAATAGGCAAGTTGTACCACTGATGTATAGAGGAGACTTGTCCAGGAGCAGGCAGGTAACGGAAGTAGCGAGAGTAGTCTGCAGCGGGTAAGTTCTACTACCGATGTGGAGAGAAGACTTGTCCAGAAGCAGGCAAGTAACGGAGGTAGCGAAAGTAGTTTGCAGCGGGTAAGTTCTACTACCGATGTGGAGAGGATACTTGTCCAAGAGCAAACGGATAACAAGAGCAGAAACAGGAAACACCTCAGAGTCTCAAGGAATGAGAACCAAGAACAGGCAACGGTAATAGGGCAACAGGTACCTTAAGTACTGAGAGGTGATTAATTAACCAATGAGACTAGAGGCGAGGTATGAACAGTTCAGGGTTTCTAAACATGCGCAATCTTAGTCAAGATGGCGGACGGCCGCGGCTCAGGAGAGGCGCCGGCAGGAGCAAGAGAGACCCATGTCCCAACCTAGAAGCACTAACAGTCCGGTGAGTGACAGTACCCCCCTTTTAAAGGTGGGCACAGAACACTTAGAACCAGGTTTGCCCGGATATTTGGAATAAAACTTTTTCAGAAGAGCTGGAGCATTAAGATCATCTGCACGGATCCAAGAGCGTTCCTCTGGACCAAAACCTTTCCAATGCACTAGGAATCGAAGGACTCCCCTAGAGATTTTAGCATCAAGTATATGAGTAATCTCAAACTCCTCCTCTTGTTGAGCTTGAACTGGGCGAGATACTGAAGAAGGAACAGAAAATCGGTTGATGATGAGAAGTTTGAGTAATGAAACGTGGAAGGAATTGGAGATACGAAGGTTCTTCGGTAAAGACAGCTTAAAATAAACATCACTTGAACGATTTTATAAGGACCAATAAAACGTGGAGCAAACTTCATGGAAGGAACCTTCAGGCGAATATTCTTGGTAGAAAGCCATACACGATCTCCAATTTTAAGTGCTGGAATTGCTCACCTCTTTTTATCAGCAAAAAATGTATATCTTGAAGATGCCTTTTTCAAAGAGAATTTAACCTGAGCCCAAATGGATTTAAACTTTTGACATAAACCCTCCACAGCAGGAACTCAGGAAATTCTGGGAGAGATGGATGGTGACCGTATACAACGAAAAATGGTGTTTTAGAAGATGACGCATGATACATATTATTATGGGCGAATTCGGCCCATGGAAGCAAATCTACCCAATTGTCCTGGTTGGCTGAAGAAAAAATTCTTATGAAAGTCTCTAGATCTTGATTGATTCTCTCGGTCTGTCCATTTGATTGAGGATGGTAGGACGATGATAGTGACAGTTGGATACCCAAGGTTTTGCAAAGGGCTGGTCTGGAGACAAACTGCACTCCTCTGTCCGAAACGATTTCAGATGGACATCCATGAATTCAAAATATTTCCTTGATGAAATGATCAGCCAATGTAGAAGAAGAAGGTAATCCTATCAAAGGGACGAAATGAGCCATCTTAGAGAATCTATCTACCACTACCCAAATGATATTGCATTTCTTGCTGAGAGGAAGATCAGTAGAAAAATCCATACTTATATGGGTCCATGGTTTAGAAGGAATGGGTAGTGGTTGAAGTAGACCCACCGGTGTTCTACGGAAAACTTTAAATTGGGAACAAACATCACAAGCAGCCACAAACTCCTTGACATCTTTCCTAATAGAGGGCCACCAGTAACTTCGAGAGAGAATCTCTAATGTTTTTCGTTCTCCAGAATGCCCAGCAAAACGAGAGGAAAGATACCATGACAAAATCTTTTTACGAAGAAGTGGTGGAACAAAAGTTTTCCCAAACGGTAGAACATTGGTGGAAGAAGCAGCTAAACTGACACATTTAGGATCCAGTATGGGACGATCAAAACAATCTTCAATATCAGAGGAAGAGGCCACCGCCCGAGACAATGCATCCGCTTTTTTATTCTTAGAAGCCGGTTTGAAGGTTATAATTAAGTCAAAGCGAGAGAAAAAAAGTGACCATCTTGCTTGTCGGGGGTTCATACATTGAGCTGACTGTAGATAGAGAAGATTTTTATGGTCAGTAAAAATAGTCACGGGGTGACGAGCACCCTCTAGTAGGTATCTCCACTCCTCCAAAGCCACCTTTATGGCTAATAGCTCCTTATCTCCGATAGTATAATTCTTCTCAGCAGGTAATAAACTTCATGAGTAGAAAGCACAGTGATGGAATTTCTTTTGTTCAGATTTCTGAGATAGAATGGCTCCTAGTCCAACATTAGAGGCATCTACCTCAAGGAAAAAAGGAAGGGTAACATCAGGTTGTCGAAGAATAGGAGCAGTTGCAAACGCCCTCTTGAGGAACTGAAATGCTTGAAGAGCCTCAGGAGACCATTGCTTGGTATTAGCACCCTTACGGGTAAGCGCCACAATAGAAGAGACAATGGAGGAGAAACCTTGAATAAATGTCAATAATAGTTAGCAAATCCTAAAAAGCGTTGAATAGCTCTGAGAGTAGTTGGCTGGGGCCAATGTAACACTGCATTCACTTTCTCCAGATCCATCTCCAGACCTACTCCAGACACAATATATCCCAGGAAGGGAATCTGAGATAATTCAAAGGAACATTTCTCCAGTTTACAAAATAATGAATTTTCCCGGAGTCTAGAAAGGACCTCTGCCACATGTATTCGATGGGATGAAAGATCTTGAGAAAATATCAATATGTTGTCTAGATAGACAACGACACAAACATACAACAAGTCCCGGAAAATCTCATTTACAAACCCCTGGAAGACAGCTGGGGCGTTACACAACCCAAAGGGCATGACAAGATATTCATAATGTCCATCCCTGGTGTTAAAAGCTGTCTTCCATTCGTCTCCGGCCTTGATCCGAATTAAATTATAAGCACCACGAAGATCCAGTTTAGTGAATATCCGAGCTCCCTTAATGCGATAAAAAAGTTCAGTAATTAACGGAATGGGGTAACGATTTTTGATGGTGATGGCATTAAGACCTCAATAATCTATACACGGTCTCAAAGACCCGTCCTTCTTCTTAACAAAAAAGAAACCCGCTCCAGCGGGAGAAATGGACGGTCGAATAAACCCACGATGGAGATTTTCCTTGACATAGTCAGACATCGCCTGGGTCTCTGGTAACGCAAGGGGGTAAACACGACCCCTAGGAGGATTTTTGCCAGGTTGTAAATCTATTGGACAATCCCAAGCCCGATGAGGCGGAAGACGTTCTGACTGGGCTTTATCAAATACATCAGCAAAGGAGTTGTACTGTGGAGGAAGACCAGGTGGACAAGGTGTTATAGATGATTTATTTATTTTCACTGGAACCACTTGAGTCAAACATCTGTGATGACAATCCGAACCCCAGGAAATAACTTGCGGAACATTCTAGTCAATCTGTGGAGAATGGAGTTGAAGCCACGGAAAGCCAAGTACAATAGGACTAGTAGTAACCGGAAGCACTAAAAACGAAATTTGCTCTTGATGTAAAGCCCCGATTTGAAGGTTTACAGGAATGGTACGTTGAGTAATAGTTCCATTGATAATTCGTGAACCATCTATGGCCATAACAGCAATAGCTGTTTTTAAAGGAGTCACAGGTAAAGACCACTGACACATTAAAGAACTTGAAATAAAACTCCCAGCAGCTCCAGAGTCCAGAAGTGCTTGCGATGTAAAAGACTTAGTAGAAGTGGAAACAGTAACAGCAAACGAGCAAACTTTAGAATTCAAAAGGTGTGGAGAGGATTCCAGGGACCCCAACCTTACCTCTCCAGAACAGGTTAGGGTCTCGCGTTTCCCGACTTTCTAGGGCATGAGTTCAGCAAGTGTTTAGGATCAGCACAATAAATACAAAGCTTATTCTTCAACCGTCGTTCCCTCTCTTCTGAAGTCAATCTAGAACGTCCTACCTCCATGGGTTCCACTGAAGGTGAGAGATGACGAAATCGAGAAGGCAGGCGACCCGATACTTTAGGTGAAGACTCCTTTTCGGAATTTCTTTCTCGGAATCTCATATCCACTCTGTTGCACAAAGATATCAAAGCATCCAAAGAAGATGGGAACTCTTGGGAAGCCAGCACGTCTTTAATCTTGTCAGCAAGACCTTGCCAGAAGGCAGCTATCAATGCCTCACTATTCCATTGGAGTTCAGAGGCAAGTGTGCGAAATTGAAATACGTACTGTGCTACTGAACGGGATCCTTGGCGTAATCGAAGAATACTAGAGGCAGCAGAAATAACACGACCAGGTTCATCAAAAATTCTTCGGAAAGTTGAAATGAACATGGCACTATCCTCCAGCAGGGGGTCATTTCTTTCCCACAAAGGAGAGGCCCATGCCAGAGCCTGTCCAGAAAACAGAGAGATTAAATAGGCCACTTTAGAGCGATGAGTAGGGAAATTTTGAGGTTGGAGCTCAAAATGAATAGAGCACTGATTGAGAAAGCCCCTATAAGCTTTTGGATCTCCATCAAATTTTGAGGGAGTAGGTAGGTGTAGAGTAGAAGCAACAGAAACCTGGGATGGCACTGGGAGAGAAGAAGACTCCGGGGGATTATTAGTAGAAGATTCATTTTGCACAGGATCTCCCCGAGAGACTAGAGACTGCAAACATTGAAATAATTGTTGCTGACGAGCATCTTGTTGTTCCACCCGAGTAACCAGGTACTGCAGCATATCTTTAGCTGTTGGTTCCGATTCTGGGTCTGTCATGGCCTGTTCTTACTGTCACGGGCACTAGGAGTTTTACCCAGAATTCACCAGGTGTAGCTACACTTACCAGAAGTGCGGACCTCTGGGTAGTGTGGTGAATCAGTGGAACCATACAGTAGAATAGAGGAAAGGAATGTCAATAGTATAAATGCTGAGTCTTGGCACCGTGGAACTGTGATGGTACAGCAGTTTAGTAAACAGGATAAAATGAGGAAAGAGTCCAAGGGCTAGATTTACTAAGCTGCGGGTTTGAAAAAGTGGGGATGTTGCCTATAGCAACCAATCAGATTCTAGCTGTCATTTTGTAGAAAGCACTAAATAAATGAAAGCTTGAATCTGATTGGTTGCTATAGGCAACATCCCCACTTTTTCAAACCCGCAGCTTAGTAAATCTAGCCCTAAGTGCCTTAGCACGCAGGTAGCATATAGCAGGCCAGTACTTGATAACTGGATAATGTTAGGCAAAGACCAATCAACAATATAGTAGAAGAGTCAGTGACTTGCAGCTACAATACAGAGGCACTTGTAGACTTTAGTCCAGCTAATAGGTACCATACAGAGTAGTAGCTATATCACAAGGAAACATGAATGGTCTACAGCTGGTAAGTTTCACCACGGATATGAAGAGAAGACTTGTCCAGCACAGATGTGTAACAGAATAGCGTGAGTGGTCTGCAATTGGCAAATTGTTCCACTGATGTGAAGGGAAGACTTGTCCAGGCGCAGGCATGGAATGGAGTAACGTGAGTGGTCTGTAATAGGCAAGTTTTACCACTGATGTGTAGAGAAGACTTGTCCAGGTGCAGGCGTGGAACGGAGTAACGTGAGTGGTCTGCAATAGGCAAGTTGTACCACTGATGTGAAGGGAAGACTTGTCCAGGTGCAGGCGTGGAACGGAGTAACGTGAGTGGTCTGCAATAGGCAAGTTGTACCACTGATGTGAAGGGAAGACTTGTCCAGGTGCAGGCGTGGAACGGAGCAACGTGAGTGGTCTGCAATAGGCAAGTTGTACCACTGATGTATAGAGGAGACTTGTCCAGGAGCAGGCAGGTAACGGAGGTAGCGAGAGTAGTCTGCAGCGGGTAAGTTCTACTACCGATGTGGAGAGAAGACTTGTCCAGAAGCAGGCAGGTAACGGAGGTAGCGAGAGTAGTCTGCAGCGGGTAAGTTCTACTACCGATTTGGAGAGGAGACTTGTCCAGAAGCAGGCAGGTAACGGAGGTAGCGAGAGTAGTCTGCAGCGGGTAAGTTCTACTACCGATGTGGAGAGGAGATTTGTCCAAGAGCAAATAGATAACACGAGCAGAAACAGGAAACACCTCAGAGTCTCAAGGAATGAGAACCAAGAACAGGCAACGGTAATAGGGCAACAGGTGCCTTAAGTACTAAGAGGTGATTAATTAACCAATGAGACTAGAGGCGAGGTATTAACAGTTCAGGGTTTCTGCACATGTGCAATCTTAGTCAAGATGGCGGACGGCCGCGGCTCAGGAGAGGCGCCGGCAGGAGCGAGAGAGACCCATCTCCCAACCTAGAGGCACTAACAGTCCGGTGAGTGACAGTAAATTGGGGGAATTTACTGTGATATGGGGGGAGCGAAGCATTTACTGTGATATGGGAAGGGGAAGCGTAGCATTTACTGTGATATGGGAGGGGGGGAGCATAGCATTTACTGTGATACAGGAGGGGGGAGCGTAGCATTTACTGTGATATGGGAGGGGAGAGCATAGCATTTACTGTGATATGGGAGGAGACGAGCATAGCATTTACTGTGATATGGGGGAGCGGAGCATGTACTGTGATATGGAGGGGAGCGGAGCATTTACTGTGATATGGGAGGGGGGAGTGTAGCATTTACTGTGATATGGGAGGGGGGAGTGTATCAAATGGTCATCCATACATTTGCCAGACTATTAGGGAGATTAGTACCCCATACCCCTAGGATCACTCTTTTACATTTCTCTGTTTGTCAGGTAGATGGGTGAGTCTGGGTTTAGTAGATGCTGGGAGAACATTACCTGCCTAACTGCATTATAACTGTGATGTTTGGTGGAGGAGGGACAATGGTATGGGGCTGTTTTTCAGGGTTTGGGCTAGGCCCCTTATCTCCAGTGAAGGGCAATCTTAATGCTTCAGCATAGCAATTGATTTTAGACAATGCTATGCTTCCAACTATGTGGCAACAGTTTTGGGAAGGCCCTTTTCTGTTCCAACATGACTATGCCCCAGTGCACAAAGCAATGACTACAAAGAAATGGTTTGATAAGTTTGGTGTGGAAGAACTTTACTGGCCTGCACAGAGCCCTGACCTCAATGCCCTTCGAACACCTTTGGGATGAACTGGAACGGAGATTGCAAACCAGACCTTCTGGTCCAACATCAGGGCCTGACCTCACAAGTGCTCTACAGAATGAATGGGAACAAATTCCCACAGAAATACTCCACCATCTTGTGGAAATTTAAAAATCACTGTGTCAGCATAAACATAAAGGAGAATTTTGTGCACAATATAGCTATATTGGGGTTAAGCTCACCTGCCAGCATCAAGGCATCTCCTGTAGGTAAGTCCCTAAGCTAGTGATACAAATTTACAATCCGGGTTTTCCATTTAAAACCTTCCCCTGAGCGTCCATCTTATAAAGCCTGCAGCACCTGTAGGGAGTGGTCAACTCCCAAAAAACAAACTAGAAAGTAGTGAAAGAGAAAAAGGCGCTCTTCTTTAAATTAATGAAATGTGTACAAGTGTATAAAATCATTTGAGACGACAGCCAAGGACAAATAAGACCAATGTGCAAGTGCAAATAAAAGAAAAATGTTGTCCGGCGCTCAGAAACAAACAAAATTTAAAAATCACTGTGTTAGCATAAACATAAAGGAGAATTTTGTGCACAATATAGCTATATTGGGGTTAAGCTCACCTACCGGCATCTAGGCATCTCCTGTAGGTGAGCACAAAATTCTCCTTTATGTTTATGCTTGCACATTGGTCTTATTTGTCCTTGGCTGCCGTCTCACCTGCCTTGACGCCGGCAGGTGAGCTTAATCCAATATAGCTATATTGTGCACAAAATTCTCCTTTACGTTTATACTGACACAGTGATTTTTACATTTTGTTTGTTTCTGAGCGCCGGACAACATTTTCCTTTTATTTGCACCATCTTGTGGAAAGCCTTTCAAGAAGAGTGGAAGCTGTTATCGCTGCAAAAGGGGGGCCAAATCCATTATTAAAAATATGAAATTGAATACAATGTCATTACAGTCTCTGTTGGTATAATGGTCAAGCGTCCAAATACTTTTATTCATATAGTGTAAGTATAATATATACAATTAGGAATAAAATCAGGCATGTGGTACAAAACCTAAGTATGAGTAAACAATCAACATAGCAGTCACAAATATAATTCAGCATAGTAGACCTTACCATGGAAGCTTACATGCTAGTGAAAAGGGGTAGCGAGAGACCCTAAGGGCAATTAGGACACAAGTGAATGTTGTGGGTGAAGAAAGTGAATGAAGAGGTTGGTTTTGAGGGATCATTTGAAGGATTTTATGTTGAGGGAGAGTGTGGTATGTGAACATTGTTGCCATTCAAGGACATCCAATCATGCAGCTCTATAGCCATAAGCTGCCAAGAGTCCAAATACTTTTGTCTACATAATGTGTGTGTGTGTGTATATATGTATATATATATATATATATATATATATATATATATATATATTGTGGCAAGAGCCCGCTACTGCTGAAGCACACGCGAACAACTTCTTCTTTTTAGGCAGCTTTATTGTCAGGATGGTTAAAATGTATTTGACACCGTATAACTTTCACAGCAATTACGGAGACCCTAAACGCTAGCTATACATAGACCAGCTTCCCCAGCATTGGTCTCAGTGAACAAATGACACAAGCAAGCTTTTATACATGATACTCCTCCCCCAGCCTTAGCTTGATGGGCAGGTGACACACCCACCTTACCTTTAAGAGGAAACGCCCATCACTAGCTCTTTTTGCACTAACAGACACACCCTAACTGCTTGCTGAGAGGAGGGAGCTTCCAAATCATGTAAGTTAACCAAACTTTAAACTATACATAAGTCTTTACCTGGTTTAACCTGAATCTAGGTGCACAACTGCGCCAATGTCTTACTCTGGTTGTATGCTTTCTTGGCATCTTGTCAGATAAAGGCCTCATTTTGTTACATATCCCTCCCCCTAGCGTCTCCATGTAGGGGGATGCGGACTTCGCGAGGAGCGCATATTTTTGTGACAATGCATCCGCATTCTTGTGCAGAATCCCAGGTCTATGTTCTTCTGAGAACTTGAAAGGTTGCAGTGCCAAGAACCAGCGGGTTACCTTGGGATTTGCCTCCCGGTTGTTCTGCATCCATCTCAATGGTGCATGATCTGTTATTAAGGTGAACTCTCTGCCTAGGAGATAATAGCGCAGAGCTTCTGTAGCCCATTTTATGGCGAGAAATTCTTTCTCCACAGTGGCATATTTTTGTTCCCTTGGAAGCAACTTACGACTTAGGTACAGGACAGGATTTTCTACTCCATTCTTCTCCTGTGACAAGACTGCACCTAAGCCAACACCAAAAGCATCAGTTTGGAGGAAGAACGTCCGGGTAAAAGAATTGGAGAGGAACAAAGAGCTAACCGAAGATCAGACCAGGCGGTTTCTGCAGAGTCAGACAAGGTTAATCTATCTGGTGTTAGGAACTCCCAAGTCAGTACAGTGAACCTCGGGAACTACTCAGAAGGCCAGGTGTTCGCTGGAGCCCCTAGTGGCGGGGACAGACTGGGCTGCGGGCCGACCGAGGGTCGAGTAGCGTATACTGACTTAAAGGAGTTTCCCAGGAGTGATAGGTGGACTGTATATAAGAGAAATCCAAGGTCCAAAGGTCACAGGCACAGATGCAATATCCAAGGGCAAGCGAAGGGTCAAACTCACAGGCAAAGAAGCAAAATCCGAATTCCATGCAAAAGGTCAAGGTCAGAAGAGAAGGGTCACAGGTCCAATAACAAGCAGTGGTCAAACACGGGTGGTCAAATCTAAGGTAGCAGGAACCTAAACGGATAGTACAAGCAGGCAGCAGGACTGAGGACAGAACGCTATAACCGGCAATGAGGCACCAGCCCTCATTGCCTTAAATGCAGCCCAGAGCCAATCACAAACAGAGCCACAGTTGCAGACTAATTGCCAGATACTAAAAGGCCAATCAGGGCTTAGCCCTGAATCTCACACCTGCAGGCTAAAGACTGCTAATTCAGCCACAGGCTGAATCTAACTATTAGCCCCTAATGCGCAGGCGCGCCTGGCTGCAGCGACGCTGCCTGACCGTTGCCTTGGCAACGGTCGGGAGCTGGAAGGAAGTGACGTCCCGGTCGTCATAGCGACGGCCGGGACGCTGGGACCGACAGGATGCGAGCCGCGGCGGCTGTGAGTACCGCCGCGGCTCGTGACAGTACCCCCCCCTTGAGGAGGAGTTAAGGAACCCCGACATCCAGGTTTCGTGGGAAACTTTCTAAAAAACTCTTTGATGAGCCTTCCAGCGTGAAGGCGCCTCTGTGGTATCCAAGAACGCTCCTCAGGGCCATAACCCTTCCAATTTACGAGGAATTGAACTTGGCCTTGAACCTTCCTTGAGTCAAGGATTTTTTCAATAAAATATTCGTGGTCCCCGTTCACCATCAGAGGCCTAGGCCTGTTAGAGAGAGACCGATTAAACTTGCTGGGAGCAGCGACTTTCTTCAGAAGCGAACAATGAAAGGTCGCAGGTATTTTTAAGGAAGTGGGTAGTTTTAATCTAAATACCACTGGATTAATTTTCTTCTCAATTGGAAATGGTCCAATGTATCGGGGCCCCAGCTTCCTACAAGGTTGCCGCAACTTGATGTTCCATGTAGATAACCAAACCTGATCTCCCACTTTCAATGAACAAGGTCTACGGTGACGGTCAGCGAAGATCTTGGATTTTCGGGAAGCGTGACCTAGTGCAACGTGCACCTTTTTCCAGACGGACCTTAACCTGGCCGTAAAAGCAGGCGTTCCGGAATCCCCACAGGATACAGTAGTAGAAAATTAGTTGGATTTTGGGTGAAACCCGAAGTTGCAGAAAAACGGGGATGTATGAATAGTGGAATGGCAAGAATTATTGTACGCGAATTCTGCCCAAGGCAAGAGAGAGGACCAGTTGTCGTGGAATTTAGACACATAGATGCGCAGAAACTGTTCCAGAGCTTGGTTCGTCCTCTCTGTCTGTCCATTCGACTGGGGATGATACGCTGAAGACAGACTGATAGAGATCCCGATGGAATTACAAAAGGCTTTCCAAAACCGGGCAATAAACTGGGATCCTCGATCTGATATGATATCCTCAGGAGTCCCATGAAGACGAAAAATATGCGTCAAAAACAAGGTGGCCAGGGTCCTGGCATCCGGCAACTTGGGCAAAGATGTAAAATGTGCCATCTTACTGAACCGGTCGACAACTACCAGGATGGTGTTATGTCCTGCGGATACTGGTAGGTCGACAATGAAATCCATCGACAAATGAGTCCAAGGCCTGCTTGGCGCCGGCAAGGGTAACAATAGCCCAGAAGGACGATTCCTATCCGTTTTGTTTTTAGCACACTCAGGACAAGCCCGAACATAATTCTCCACATCGTCTGACAAAGTGGGCCACCACAACCAACGAGAAAGAACCTCAATAGTCCTACGGATTCCCGGATGGCCAGCAGAGCGGTTGTTGTGGTCTTCAATGAGAACAGATTTCCTTAAATGTACTGGAACAAATAATTTGTTGACCGGTGTCTGAACTGGAGCGATTCTCTGGAAACGCCGGATAGTTGCCCCTGGATCCTGTGTGAGTCCAAGATGAACAGTAGTTGTAGGAACAATAGGCAACGGGTCAGGAGACTGAGAATGATGGGCCAAAAAACTTTGAGACATGGAATCGGCCTTAGCATTTTTAGAACCTGGACGGAATGTAATAATGAAGTTAAATCTGGTAAAAAATAAGGCCCAGCGGGCCTGCCTAGGATTCAGGGTTTTAGCGATCTGGATGTATTGGAGGTTTTTATGGTCCGTGAAGATAGTGATGGTATGAGTAGCTCCCTCTAACCAATGTCGCCATTCCTCCAGTGCCAACTTAATGGCCAACAATTCACGATTGCCGACATCGTAATTACATTCGGCAGACAAAAATTTCTTAGAAAAAAATGCACAAGGAAGTAATTTTTTGCTCCTTGGGTCTTTCTGAGAAAGGATGGCGCCAGCACCGATATCTGAAGCGTCCACCTCTACAATGAACGGAAGTTCCGGATCAGGATGTCTCAGCACTGGAGCAGAAATGAAGGCAGCTTTGAGTGCCAAGAAACTTGCCAATGCCTCCGAAGGCCACTTTGCTGGGTTAGCTCCCTTTCGAGTGAGGGCAGTGATAGGAGCTACTAACGAGGAAAAAGAGTCAATAAACCTACGGTAATAATTTGCAAATCCAAGGAACCTCTGGATCGCCTTCAGATTAGTAGGGAGGACCCAATCCTGGATTGCTCGAACTTTGGCAGGGTCCATTGCGAATCCTGATGAGGAGATGATATATCCTAGGAATGACACAGTGGCCACCTCAAATTCGCATTTCTCCCTTTTTGCAAATAGGTGATGTTCCCGTAATTTCAGCAGAACCTGGCGAACATGCTGACGGTGCTGGAGTAAAGACTCAGAGTAGATTAAAATATCATCCAGATACACAACTACTGTTTTACCCAGGAACTCTCGTAAGACATCGTTGATCAGGTCCTGGAAAACCGCCGGAGCGTTGCATAACCCGAATGGCATCACGAGATATTCATAATGTCCCGACTGGGTATTGAAAGCAGTCTTCCATTCATCCCCCTTCTTGATTCGAATAAGATTGTAAGCCCCTCTGAGGTCAATCTTCGAAAATATAGTGGCAGATTTTAATTGATCAAACAAGACCGAAATCAACGGTAATGGGTACATATTCTTGATAGTGATGTTATTCAGTCCACGGAAATCAATGCATGGTCTAAGACTGCCATCTTTTTTTGACACGAAAAAACAACCTGCGCCTACAGGAGATTTAGAAGGACGTATGAATCCTTTTTTCAGGTTTTCCTCCACATATAGCTCCATGGCCTGAGTCTCCGGAATGGACAAGGAGTATAACCGCCCTTTGGGCAACTTGGAACCCGGGACTAAATCAATGGCACAGTCATATTCTCGATGTGGTGGAAGGGAATCAGCTTTCCTTTTGCAGAACACATCAGTGAAGTCCTGGTAAGGTACCGGCAACAAGTCTGGACTAGGCTGTAGGATTCTAAGCGGCAGGGTCAAGCAAGACGTGGAACACTCGGGACTCCAACGAGTAATCTCTCCACTTTTCCAGTCAATAAGGGGATTATGACTGCGAAGCCAGGGATACCCTAATATCAACGGAGCAGAGGGACAAGTGATAAGATAGAAGGAGAGCTCCTCCGTATGGAGGACTCCTACAGACAACCGAACCATTGGAGTCCTAGCGAGAATCCTTCCCCCAGGCAAGGGGTTACCATCCAAACCACATGTGGTGATGCTTGATCCTAACTTGATATGCGGAATATCAAGCGTCTGAGCCAAATGTATATCCAGGAAATTACCAGCCGCACCACTGTCAAGAAAAGTTTTCAAGTCCTTTGATCTCTCACGGAAAGTTAGATGTCCAGGAACTAATAAAGAATTTTCTGAAGAGGTAATCTGAAGACCCAAGCGCACCTCTTCACCTGCACTTAGGCTTTGGAGTTTCCCGGCTTGTTGGGACATGAACGAACTAAGTGGCCTGGTTGACCACAATACATACACAAGCCTAGTGAGCGTCTTCTGGATAGTTCCTCTGGAGGCAAACGGTAAGCGCCCAACTGCATGGGTTCAGAGGAATCGGGCAAAGTGTTATCGAGGTTAGCGAAAACGTCCATAGGAGCAGAGGACTCCCGTTCAGCCTTCCTCTCTCTGATCGGATGATCAATTTTTATAACAAGTTGCATCAAATTCTCCAGCGTGTCGGATATCGGATACTGGACTAAGCAATCCTTAATTTGCTCGGTAAGTCCTAAGCGAAATTGACTTCGCAATGCTGGGTCGTTCCAGGCGCTATCAGTGGACCATCGCCGAAATTCCGCACAATACTCTTCCACTGAGCGACGTCCCTGCCTTAGCGTACGGAGATGAGCCTCAGCTGAGGCTACCCTGTCCGGGTCATCGTACAATAACCCTAGCGCTTGAAAAAAGGCATCCACAGACTGTAAGGCTGGACTTGTGGAAGGCAAGGAGAAGGCCCAAGACTGAGGGTCACCCTGGAGTAATGAGATGATGATCCCTACCCTCTGTTGTTCGGAACCAGAGGAACGTGGTTTCAGACGAAAGTACAACTTGCAGCTCTCTTTGAAATTACAGAAGGCTAGTCTGCTTCCAGAGAATCGGTCAGGCAAATTCATCTTAGGCTCCGGTATGTCACCAGCGAGAACTTGCTGGGGCTGCCGGCCTCTGGAAGCCTCTTCTTGGATTGCCAGGCGCTGGGATAAAGTATGCACCACTTGGGAAACCGCCTGTATCTGGTTGGCCAGAATCTGGGCTGGGGACAGATTCGACTCCTCTCCGTCCATGGCCGGTTATAATGTTAGGAACTCCCAAGTCAGTACAGTGAAACTCGGGAACTACTCAGAAGGCCAGGTGTTCGCTGAAACCCCTAGTGGTGGGGACAGACTGGGCTGCGGGCCGACCGAGGGTCGAGTAGCGTATACTGACTTAAAGGAGTTTCCCAGGAGTGATAGATGGACTGTATATAAGAGAAATCCAAGGTCCAAAGGTCACAGGCACAGATGCAATATCCAAGGGCAAGCAAAGGGTCAAACTCACAGGCAAAGAAGCAAAATCCGAATTCCAGGCAAAAGGTCAAGGTCAGAAGAGAAGGGTCACAGGTCCAATAACAAGCAGGGGTCAAACACGGGGGGGTCAAATCTAAGGTAGCAGGAACCTAAACGGATGGTACAAGCAGGCAGCAGGACTGAGGACAGAACGCTATAACCGGCAATGAGGCATCAGCCCTCATTGCCTTAAATGCAGCCCAGAGCCAATCACAAACAGAGCCACAGTTGCAGACTAATTGCCAGATACTAAAAGGCCAATCAGGGCTTAGCCCTGAATCTCACACCTGCAGGCTAAAGACTGCTAATTCAGCCACAGGCTGAATCTAACTATTAGCCCCTAATGCGCAGGCGCGCCTGGCTGCAGCGACGCTGCCCGACCATTGTTGCCTTGGCAACGGTCGGGAGCTGGAAGGAAGTGACGTCCCGGTCGTCATAGCGACGGCCGGGCTGCTGGGACCAACAGGATGCGAGCCGCGGCGGCTGTGAGTACCGCTGCGGCTCGTGACATCTGGACAACTTCTTTTTAACATGCCCATAAGTGGAGCAGCTCTAGTGGCGAAGTGGCTTACAAACCGCCTGTAGTAACCTACTAAGCCTAAAAAGGTCCTTAACTGCGACTTTTTTTCTGGTCTTGCCCAATTTTTGACTGCCTCCACTTTGTCTAGCTGGGGTTTTACACACCTTCGACCAACAACGTACCCCAAATATTTGGCTTCTCTCATGGCTATGGCACATTTCGCTTGGTTAGTTGTTAACCCTGCTGACCTTAATGAAGCTAAGACCGCCTCAACTTTGGCTAAATGTGATCCCCAGTCTGGGGTATAAATCACTATATCGTCCAAGTAAGCGGCTGCATAAGCTGTGTGAGGTCGTAGCAATTTATTCATGGAACTTTGGAAGGTGGCAGGTGCCCCATGCAACCCAAAGGGTAGGATTTTATATTGATAGAGACCATCAGGGGTGGAAAATGCAATCTTTGGCTTGGCCGTGGAAGTCAGGGGAACTTGCCAATAACCCTTTGTTAGATCAAGAGCTGTCATATAGTTGCTAACAGCAAGATTTTCCACCAGTTCATCCACACGTGGCATCGGATAGGCATCAAACTGCGACATACTGTTTAGGCGCCTAAAGTCATTGCAGAACCTAATTGTGCCATTGGGTTTCGGAACAAGCACAATGGGACTATTCCTCTCACTAGTGGACTCTTCAATCACGTCTAACTGGAGCATCTTCTCGATCTACTTTCTCACGTCCACCCGTCTGGCTTCTGGAATAAGACACGGCTTCTGCTTTACAATGACTCCTGGCGGAGTGACAATGTCGTGTTTGATTAAGGTAGTGTGCCCAGGAATGGAAGAGAAGACATCCCTGTTCCGGCGAATCATTTCTTCAGTCTGTTGTCTCTGCTTACCAGACAATGCTGGCTCTATGGGCACTTCAGACTTTTCAATGGTAGTACTCACTACCTGAGGAGAGGTTTCCTCATCATGCCAGGGTTTAAGGAGGTTCACATGATATATTTGCTCCTCCCTTCTCCTACCTAACTGGCGGACTCTGTAATTGACAGGACCGACAGCCTCTAGAACTTCATATGGCCCCTGCCAATGGGCGAAAAGTTTGCTTTCCTGGGTAGGAACCAGGACAAGGACCTTGTCCCCAGGCTTAAAAGATCGAACAGCAGCACTTTTGTCATAACTTTTCTTCTGTGGTTCCTGAGCCTCTTTTACATGTTGCTGCACAATGGGCCCTATCTTTCCTAGCCTCTCATACATTTGGGACACAAATTGTACCAGATTTGGCTCCCTGGGACCTTGCTGCTCCAGCCCTTCTTTTAACATATCCAAGATACCCCTGGGCTGTCTCCCAAACAATAACTCAAATGGACTAAACCCTGTTGAGGCTTGGGGTACCTCACGGATGGCAAACATCAAATATGGAATAAGAGTGTCCCAATATTTTTTCTCTTGAGCCACTGCTTTCCTGAGCATGTGCTTTAATTTGCGGTTAAAGCGTTCCACCAAGCCATCTGTTTGTGGATGGTACACGGAGGTATGAAGCGCCGTAACCCCTAGCAACTGGCACATGTCCTTCATCAGTTTAGACATGAATGGAGTACCCTGATCTGTGAGAATTTCTTTGGGTATTCCCAAGCATGTAAACATCAATACAAGTTCTCTAGCTATGGTGCTGGACTTTATGTTTCGTTGGGGAATTGCCTCTGGATACCTGGTTGCATAGTCAAGCACCACTAGTATATATTGGTTCCCACGTGCAGATTTTTCCAGTGGCCCCACAAGGTCCATGGCTCAAAGGAACTTGTACTATTGGTATTGGAATGAGAGGTGCCCTGTACATGGGTTTGGGACAGGTTCTTTGACAAATGGGACATGACCGGCAATACTTTTTTACTGCCATGTGTACCCCGGGCCAGTAAAACCTAAGCAGAACTCGTTCCCGTGTTTTATCCTCTCCTAGGTGTCCCCCACAGACATGTGTGCATGCTGCTTTTAACTCTAGGGGTACATGGACCTTAGGAACCATTAATTGTTCTACTTTTTCCCCCTGTACAATAGCAACTTTATACAGGAAATTATTTTTGAGAATAAAATAGGGTATACCTTCTGCAGGCTGGGCGGCTTTTGCTACCCCATTTACCTCAGTCACACTTTTAAAGGCATGTTCCAAAGTGGCATCATTAAGTTGGTCCCGAGCAAAGTCCTGCAGAGCAATCAAAATTGGCATTGCGGACCAGTCCGTATCCTCACTGACAGGCGGGGTGGGCTCATCTGCGACATTACCGACCATTGCTAGTTTGGACTGTCCATGGTTCCCCACAGGTGGAAGCTTTTGTGGAACTCCTGCTGTGACCGTTGCATCAGTTGCCGGCATGTCCGGGCGGATCCGCTCCCCGAGGACATCATTAAACAGTGGGAAGTCTCGCCCCAAAATGACTGGATATGGGAGTTTAGGTGCTATGGCAGCTACCACTATAACGGTTTTGTCTTTGAGTGTGACTGGTAGTATTGTTCTTTCATACTCCTCTGTCGTGCCATGTACGCAAAGAACCTTCACCTTGGGCAACCGAAAAGTTATGGTTTCGGGTAAGGCAGTGCTAGAAACCAATGAAAGGTCACTTCCTGAGTCAACCAAGGCCAGAACAAGGTTTTGGTTGATTAGCACAGTACCCGGAACAAACAAGGACTTCCTGATGTGGGGCATATGGTAAAACAGCTTGGAAAAGCAGACCCAATATGTGCCACGGAACAGTCCATGGGTTCCTGTAGTTTAGGACACTCTGCCTTAAAGTGGCCTGGCTCACCACATTCAAAACACTTCAGATTAGACAGCTTTGCACCCAGCCCTCTGTCCGTTGCAGTTTTTCCATTGGGACCTGTAGGAAGGATTGTCAAACCTCGCTTTTGATGTGGAAGTGGCTTTGGCACAAATGCAGGTTCTTTAGTCATTTGCCGTAGCGCATAAAACCTTTCTACCATGGTGGCAAGCTCTTCATAAGTTTGTGGGTCTGATTGCAGAACCCACCTTTGCAAATCGCGGTTCAGCCCCCGGATGCAGTGATCTATCGCCAGAACTTCTATAATTCGAGAAGGCGAATCCTCCTCAGGCTGCAGCCATTTCTTTAAAATTTTAGAAAGCTCTGCCACTTGCGCTCTGACTGGTTTTTCTTTATCATAGCGCCATTGGTGATAGCGCTGAGCTTGGCCGGGCCCGGAAACTCCAATGCGAGCCAATATCTCGGCACAAATAATCAGAGGCCCGGTCCTCATCTAGATCCATATAAGCTTGCTGAGCTTCCCCAGTCAGATATGGCGCCAGTCTCTCAGCCCAATCTTTAGGAGGCCATTTTGGCATTTTTGCAAGTCTCTCAAAGGACACCAGATATGCTTCTACGTCATCAGCTGGTGACATTTTCTGCAGAACCGGAACAGGTGGTTCATTTCTGTAATGCCTCACCTGGCTTAACTCTTCCCTTAAGAGCCTTGTGTTTTCCACCTGTGCCTTGGCGACTAGTAGCATCTGAGCTTGCTGCTCTTGCTGCGCAGCGGGCAAATTCACAAGGGTTCTCAGTACTTCCTCCATGTTTACGTCTGCGCGGGTTGGGTAGCGGAAACTTGTTTCCCGGAGCATCCCTCTCCTGACACCACTTGTGGCAAGAGCCCGCTACTGCTGAAGCACACGCGAACAACTTCTTCTTTTTAGGCAGCTTTATTGTCAGGATGGTTACAATGTATTTGACACCGTATAACTTTCACAGCAATTATGGAGACCCTAAACGCTAGCTATACATAGACCAGCTCTCTCAAAACCAGCCAGCTTCCCCAGCATTGGTCTCAGTGAACAAATGACACAAGCAAGCTTTTATACATGATACTCCTCCCCCAGCCTTAGCTTGATGGGCAGGTGACACACCCACCTTCCCTTTAAGAGGAAACACCCATCACTGGCTCTTTTTGCACTAACAGACACACCTTGTCTGCTTGCTGAGAGGAGGGAGCTTCCAAATCATGTAAGTTAACCAAACTTTAAACTATACATAAGTCTTTACCTGGTTTAACCTGAATCTAGGTGCATAACTGTGCCAATGTCTTACTCTGCTTGTATGCTTTCTCGGCATCTTGTCAGATAAATGCCTCCCTTTGTTACAATATATATATATATATATATATATATATATATATATCAAAATGATAAGTTATGGAAGGACGGCGCCTTCAGGTGTAAGGACAGATAATTGTGTATATATAGTCAGTAAGCTCAGAGAGACCAGAGAACATAAAGTCCTGAGAAAAGTAGTAATGCAGGTGGATATCAGCATATAGCAGCATATATCAGCAAATCAGATGAGACACTGTGTAGATTAATAGTATAGTAGTGTGCGTACCAGAAATAAGTAAAATAACAGCTTATCTGTATATAGGCTCCTCAGTCATCCCAGGTGGCGATTTCCTTTGCTCGCAGAGACAAGATGCAAATATAGTATGTTCTATTAATAACTGCTGCATCACCGCTCAATAGTGGGAAAGATATGAGAAAGCCATATGGTGTAGTATTTTTGCAAACAATTTATTCAGCAGATTAACAATAATGAATGCAAACTCACAATAAAGATAATAAATATAAGCTTATCTGTATAATATACAGGCGAGATCACTGGTAGTCATATCCCTGGAGGTGATTAAAGATGTCCCTCTCTAGGCTCCATACAAAAGCTCAGGAAAGGGTGATATCTTAATTTGTTATTCCCAGGGGAGATCAGTGAAACAGGATCTCAGATAGTACAGTTGTGGGCCTCAACGCGTTTCGTTCAGTTTGAACTTCATCAGTTTGAACTTCATCCTGATGAAGTTCAAACTGAACGAAACGCGTTGAGGCCCACAACTGTACGATCTGAGATCCTGTTTCACTGATCTACCCTGGGAATAACAAATATTACCCTTTCCTTTCCTTTGTGTGTGTGTGGAAAAAATAAAACCAAGCTGCAGCGCCACCTGCTGGGCGGAGTTATACACTGACCTACTAAATTCTTAGTGTGTGTGGAGAAAAAAATTCAGAAAGGGCTGAAATTTGGTATACTAAGATGTTTTTAATTTGTTAATTTAATTTGTTAATTGTTAAAAGTGTTTATAAAGATTTAAAAAAAATATATATATATTTCTTAAAGGAGAAGTGACAGTTGGGAGTGGTTGGTGGTTGCCGGGGGTGACAGTGGGGAGTGGTTGGTGGTTGCCGGGGGTGACAGAGTGAGAGGACTGTGATTCTCAGGACTGCTGAGAGAGATCCCTGTGTCTGGATAGACTTCTGGATAGATGTGGCGATGAAAATGAAGGATGAGGTGATGGAATAGAATGATGAGGTGGTGACATGTGGACAAAACCACGTTAAAAAAGGGCGCTTACGTCGGGAAGTAACGCTTTTCCCCTGAGGAGGCCTGGGCTATGGCCCAAATGCAAAACAAGAACCTTTTTAACACCTTAAGTAGCTTGATTTGACTAGAATGCATGAGTACCATGCACGGGTTAACTTGTTTATACATATATATATATATATATATATATATATATACACACACACTGAGGTATACAACATGGGTGTAATTAGTTTGCTATTTACTTTACTGATTAATAAGTGCTTGGGAGGAGAATAAAAGTTTGTTGTTAGAGGGGTGACGGAAGTCAGATAGTTGGCTGGTGACTATACAGAAGATGTATGTCTAGATAGAGACAGGGTTGCACAGATTTTACTATCCTTACTATCCTGACAATAACATTGGACTCTTGATTCAGCTATCCTGGAGCGATGTGTAGTTTAAATCATCACTCTATCTATCTATCTATCTATCTATCTATCTATCTATCTATCTATCTATCTATCTGTAGGGCCTGCGGGGAAAGAGGACAGACGCAAAGCGAAAAAACTTACCTTGTAAACGATGGTCACCTCCAGTCCGCCTCCGATATCCCAGTTGCACTCCGATCCCAGCAGATCCGCAGCCGCAACCCTTGTCACCTCCAACCACGTCCCTCTAAGAAAGAGACAGAGATTACGGCCGTGCCTACCAGGTAAGGGCTGTCCGAGAATATGGCAATGAACAAGGACACTCTCAGTCCAAGCTCCCTTGCCGCCTCCTCACTTTGTTCTTGCCAAGGCACGGGGGACTACAGGCACTTGAGACCAGGACTAGTCCCGCCTCAAGTACCTCGCACACCACCCGGTGAGGGCCTAACCGAAAGGAAGAATCGAGCGTGATACTCACCGGGACACTCCCAATTCTTATCCGGTTCTCCTGCACCTCCCCGACACCTGTGGATGACAATGAACACACAGCCTCCCTCTGCGCTCTCAGTGAGACTAATATGGGCACCCACAAAACTAAACTGACTACAACAGCGACCCGACCCTTACAACGCTCTAATGGTCCGCAACGCAACTAAGTCAAACAACTATGACTAACTAGGTGTGGTGCACTAACGGAACTGCTCACTACACGCTACGGGGAACACCAGCCGGTGTTCACGGACAGAACCGGAGGGCGGTTCCTAACCCCCTCACCCAGGCCGTACCAAGAAGCTGCCTTCTTGCTATGGGGTCACCCACGGATCCTAAGGACCGGCTGCACCAGGCCCGACTGAGGCTCACTGGAACAGCACACTAGCCTGCATACAGACTGCCGCCCGGAACAGCCGATCTAAACTGAACCGCCCGACTGCCTGCACCCAGATATCGAACACATATCCCACTCCGGAACCGCCAGGGAACCTGCACGGAACTGAGGACTGGGACACTCAACCTGAACCGCGGGATGCCCCCTGGAACTGCGTTGAGCTGTGCTGCACTGCCACTGACTCACTCAGTCACCCCATCTGGAAACCAGTGTGACCCCAGGGACCTAAGGGACGGGAAAACTATGTGTGTACTTCCCTGACTATGTGTGAGCTGGTAACTACACTTGTCCCCACAGCAAAGGTTAGTATAGGAAAACACAGGGAACAAGAGCCTACCTTTAATGGAGGCCTGACGTCTTGCCCCTGGACACAATTATGTAGCACACCCAAAGTTACAGTAATACAGACAATACTCGCCGCACAGACAGAATACAGTACTTTGTACGCTACTCACCAGAGCACACCGCTGCTAGCCAACCAGCCGGTTGCTACAGCACCACAGGAGCCTCTGCACTGTACCTCCTAACTCTGTGTGCTCACATCACACAGGACCGCGCCTATACTCACAAGGCTCTCACGCCTCTACCACACCACCAGGGCCGTCTGCCCTTCACACCATGTGCCTCGTGCACAGCGGTCTACAGAGCCTTGTGCTCTGACTATGGGCCTCAGCTCCTCTCTAACTCAGGGCTCTGAGCCCACTAACTAGGGCCTTGTGCCCTGCTACCTAGGGGTACTAGCCCCTACCTACTCAGGCCTTGTGGCCTCCTAACTATCTAATAGGTCCTTGTGCCCTTCTCAGACTATGGGCTTTCAGCCCCCTAACTAGGCCCTGTGGCCTTTCCTATGGCCTCTTGGCCACTACTTACCTAAGGGCCTTGTGCCCTTACACCTGGGGCCCTCACGCCCCCTACCTAGCTAACTAACAGGGCCTTGTGCCCTTTATCAATATGGCCTACTGGCCCACTACTTTATAGGGGCCTAGTGCCCAGTTCCCTGGGCCTTGTGCCCCTAATTAATTGCTCCCACGGGCCTTGTGCCCTACCGTGGCCGCGGTCCTAGTGCCCGACCTAACGTTGAGGCTACTTACCTGCTCCGCGCAGGATACTCTACTTGCCACGCCGTATTCTGCTTTCTTTTCCGGGTCTTCCAGACCCTCCAGCCGGCGGCGCCTCTTCTCTGGTTCGGCGCTGACTCCTCTGCTGCTACTTCTAAGGCTGGGGCGCTCCCAGCCCTGACAAGGCTCCCCGTCGACGATCACTGCTCCGGCGGCTTGATTGGAGTCTTCGGGCGGCAGGGTAGCTCACGGCCTTTACAAGGGCCCCCTGCCGCTGCTGCCGCTGATCCTGTTGCTGGACGTCTTGAAGAGACATCCTCCTTCTTCTCTGCCGATGGACTTCTGACAAAATGCGCCGCCTGGCGACTTATATAGTCGCCGGCACGACGTCATCAGCAAGCGCCACCGCCGCGAGCGCTGATTGGCTCGCCGCGGCGCCAATCTTTCAAACGGCCGGGCGCGAGCCACGATTGGCTCGCGTATCCGGCCACTGATTGGCCAGCGGGGAAAGATGAGCCCTGATTGGCTCATCCTTCCTCCGCGGCCAAAACCTGAAAAAAAGAACCGATACTCACCGACGCTGGATCGCTGGAACGGTGAGTACTTCTCTTCTTCCCTCTTCACCCGCTTGTAGGGCACCGCCATCTGGGGAGTCTTCAGCCCCTCCAGGGGCACAGCGACAGCCGGGATCTTTGCCCTCTCCATGGGCACCGGCTCCGGGGTCATCTCCACATATCTATCTATTTATCTTTCTATCTATCTATCTATCTATCTATCTATCTATCTATCTATCTTTATGTATTTCTATAGGAAAAGGGAGTACCACTTTGCGATAACCAGAACAGGACTGGTCCAACAGGGAAAGGTGCAGACAGTGTTAATACACACACACACACATATATATATATGTACATATTATTAAAGTAATTATATCGTTTTCAAATAAGCATTGCATAAACTATTGTATTGTGTTTCCAAAGCACAAAGTAATTTATTTTAGCAGATGTAAAATTTAACAGTTCAATACATAATTATAATACAGTACAGCCAATACCAAAAGATAAATACATACCGCGCTCGTTTGCGCTCGTTGCGCTCGTTTGCGCTCGCTGCGCTCCCACTGGCACCAGCGAAAAGTATTTCACTCCAGAATACTGTGGTCAGAGTAGACTGAAGCCAGTGGGAGTACAGCTATTTTATATACACTTAGTGTTACAGAGAGAACAATGCAACTGACGTGGCTTGCTTCTATAGTCCAGACGTCAGGTGGGTCCAGTGTAAACAGGTCATAGGTTAGTTCAAACAACCCCCTCTAAGACTGGGGGTCAACATTCCAGATGATTCTCCCGCCCAGAAACCAGTTTAGGCTAGTCTATTTATACATTACAGTCAGTATAACTTAAGTATTTATTCCCTAAAGACGCCGAACTCGCGGGAGTTGAAGAAACTTTAGGTTAATACATTTACCCCTCGGACTGTGTTAGACTAGCATTAGGCTCACAAGGAGTTGTAGGTAACGTGATGTTGTTTACTGGTTCCATCTTGACAAGAGTTTGCTGTGTGTGATGTAAACAATAAAGCACCATTTGTATATACTGTATGTATGTGTGTGTTTATAATATATTATATATAGTCATGGACAAAAGTTTTGAGAATGGCACAAATATTAAAACATTATTTTTCACAAAGTCTGCTGCCTCAGTTTTTATGATGCCAATTTGCATATACTCCAGAATGTCATAAAGAGTGATCAGATGAATTGCAATTAATTTCAAAGTCCCTCTTTGCCATGGCAATGAACTTTATCCCAAAAACAAAATTTCCACTGCATTTCAGCCCTGCTACAAATGGTCCAGCTGACATCAGGTCAGTGATTCTCTTGTCGTTAACACAGGTAAGAGTGTTGACGAGGACAAAGAAGGAAATCACTCTGTCACGCTGATTGACTTAGAATAACAGACTGGAAGCTTTAAAAGGAGGCTGGTGCTTGAAATCATTGCTCTTCCTCTGTATGCCATGGTTATCAGCAAGGAAACATGTGCAGTCATCATTGCTTTGCACAAAAAGGGCTTCACAGGCAAGGATATTGCTGCTAGTAAGATTGCACCTAAATAACTAATTTATTGGATCATCAAAAACTTCAAGGATAGAGGTACAATAGGCTTCAGGGCACCCAAGAACATCCAGCAAGTACCAGGACCGTCTCCTAAAGTTGATTCAGCTGCGAGATCTGGGCACCACCAGTGCAGAGTTTGCTCAGGAATGGCAGCAGGCAGGTGTGAGTGCATCTGCACGCATGGTGAGGCGAAGACTTTTGGGGGATGGCCTGGTGTCAAGAACGCCAGCAAAGAAGCCACTTCTCTACAGGAAAAACATCAGGGACATGCTGATATTCCGCAAAAGGTTCAGGGATTGGACAACTGAGGACCGGGGTAAAGTAATTTTCTCTGATGAATCCCCTTTCAGATTGTTTGGGGCATCTGGAAAAATGCTTGTCTAGAGAAGGAAAGGTAAGTGCTACTATCAGTCCTGTGTCATTCCAACAGTAAAGCATCCTGATACCATTCATGTGTGGGGTTGCTTCTCAGGCAAGGGAGTGGGCTCACTCACAATTTTGCCTAAGAACACAGCCATGAATAAAGAATGATACCAAGACATCCTCCAAGATCAACTTCTCCCAAACATCCAAATACAGTTTGGTGACGAACAATGCCTTTTCCAGCATGATGGAGCACCTTGCCATATGGCGAAAGTGATAACTAAGTGGCTCGGGGAACAAAACATCAAAAATTTGGGTCCATGGCAATGAAACTCCCCAGACCTTGATCAAATTGAGAACTTATGGTCAATCCTCAAGAGGCGGGTGGACAAAACATCCCCCACAAATTCTGACAAACTCCAAGCATTGATTAGGCAAGAATAGGTGGCCATCAGTCAGTATGTGGCCCAGAAGTTGATTGACAGCATGCCAGGGCGAATTGCAGAGGTCTTCAAAAAGAATGATCAACACTGCAGATATTAACTCTTTACATAAACTTAATGTAATAGTCAATAAAAGCCTTTGATACTTATGAAATGCTTGTAATTTTACTTCAGTGTAACATAGCAAAAAGGTCTATAAACATTGAAGCAACAAACTTTATGTAAACCAATACTTGTGTCATTCTCAAAACTTTTGGCCATGACTGTGTATGTATATATATAAATATATATGTATGTATGTTTATATATATATATATATATATATATATATATACATACACGCACATGTACATACCGATCTCCTGCCTTCATTGTACCTCTAATCTATAATATAAATGCTTAGTGGCGTGTGTTAGTCTGTCTGTGTGTGTGTGTGGAAAAAAATAAAACCAAGCTGCAGCGCCACCTGCTGGGCGGAGTTATACACTGACCTACTAAATTCTTAGTGTGTGTGGGAAAAAAAAATTCAGAAAGGCCGGAAAATAAGGATACTAAGATCTTTTTAATTTGTTAATTTAATTTGTTAATTGTTAAAAGTGTTTATAAAGATTTTAAAAAATATATATATATTTCTTGAAGGAGAAGTGACAGTTGGGAGTGGTTGGTGGTTGCCGGGGCTGACAGTGGGGAGTGGTTGGTGGTTGCCAGGGGTGACAAAGTGAGAGGAGTATGATACTCAGGACCGCTGAGAGAGATCCCTGTGTCTGGATAGACATCTGGATAGATGTGGCGATGAAAATGAAGGATGAGGTGATGGAGAAGAATGATGAGGTGGTGACATTATTATTATTATTATTATTAATATTTATTTATAAGGCGCCACAAGGCATCCGCAACGCCGTACAGAGACAAACAAAATTACAATACAATGGGAGACAGCACAGTACAGTAAACACAGCAACTCAGTAAGCTCAATGCACAGCTAGAGAGGGCGGGGAAGGGGGAGGGAGGATCCGCAAACGACAGGGCCCAAGAAGGAGGGCGCGGAAGACAGGGAGACCCCCAGGGGGGAGGAGGGAGCAAGAGGGGACGTGGGGTGGAGGACCCTCGAGGAGGAGGGCTAAGTAGCTGGAGAGCAGAGTTAGAAGTGGTGGAAACAGGAGGAGAGATGGCCCTGCTCAGAGGAGCGTACAATCTAAGGGGAGGGGTGGACAGACAGAGAAATGCAGGGGAGAGAGGGAGAGTAGGGGGACAGAGGCAGAAGATAAGGTAGGAAGTTAAGTGGGAGACAGAAAGGCTTTAAGAAAAAGGTGGGTTTTTAGGGCCCGTTTGAAACTGGACAGATTAGGGGAAGTTCTGATGGAGGGAGGGAGCTTGTTCCAGTGGAGGGGGGCAGCGCGGGCGAAGTCTTGGATACGCGCGTGGGAGGAGGTTATAAGGGGGAAAGAGAGGCGACGGTCAGAGGCAGAACGGAGAGGGCGGGATGGAGCATGAATAGAGAGGAGGGTGGAGATGTAGGGCACAGTGGAGTTGGCGAGGGCCTTGTAGGTGAGTGTGAGGAGCTTAAAGAGGATTCTGAAGGGGAATGGGAGCCAGTGAAGGGCTAGGTAGAGGGGGGAGACAAAAGAGGAGCGGCGAGAGAGGAAAATAAGCCTAGCTGCAGCGTTAAGGACGGATCGAAGGGGATCGAGATGAGAGTGGGGGAGGCCAGTGAGGAGGAGGTTGCAATAGTCCAGGCGGGAGATGATCAGAGAGTGGATAAGGCATTTGGTGGCATCTTGGGAGAGGAAGGGCCGGATGCGAGTGATGTTGCGGAGCTGGAAGCGGCAGGATTTAGCAAGAGAGAGGATGTGGGGGCCAAAGGAGAGAGAGGAGTTGAGGATGACACCAAGGCAGCGAAGTTGGGGGACAGGGGAGATAGAGGTGTTGTCGACAGTGATGGAGAGGTCAGAAGGGGATGGGGTATGAGAGGGAGGAAAAACTATGAGCTCAGTTTTGGCAAGGTTAAGTTTGAGGAATCGAGAGGACATCCAGGAGGAGATGGCAGAGAGGCAGGCGGACACCCTAGAGAGGAGGGAGGGAGAGAGATCAGGAGAGGAGAGGTATAGTTGAGTGTCGTCAGCGTAAAGGTGGTAGCTGAAGCCAAAGGAGCTGATGAGTTCACCCAGGGAGGAGGTGTATAGAGAGAAGAGTAAGGGTCCCAGAACAGAGCCCTGAGGGACCCCGACTGGAAGGGTGGATGGGGGGGAGAGAGACCCAGAGGTGGTGACAGAGAAGGAACGGTGAGTAAGGTAAGAGGTGAACCAGGACAGGACTGGGCCGGAGAGGCCGAAAGACTGGAGGGTGTGAAGGAGGAGGGGGTGGTCAACAGTGTCAAAGGCTGCAGAGAGGTCAAGGAGGATGAGAAGGGAGAAGTGGCCCCTGGCTTTTGCAGAGAGGAGGTCATTGGTGACTTTAGCCAGGGCAGTTTCAGTGGAGTGGAGGGGGCGGAAACCAGACTGGAGAGGATCAAGGAGGGAGTATTCAGAAAGGTAGGAGGTGAGACGGCTGCAGACGAGCCTCTCAAGAATTTTGGAGGCAAAAGGGAGAAGAGATATGGGGCGACAGTTCGAGAGAGAAGTGGGGTCGAGATTAGGTTTCTTAAGAATGGGGGATATGAGAGCATGTTTGAAGGAGGAGGGGAAGATGCAAGTGGAGAGGGAGAGATTAAAGAGGTGAGCGAGGTGGGAGCAGGTGGTGGGGGAAAGGGAGCGAAGAAGGTGGGAGGGGATGGGATCCAGGGGACAGGTAGTGGGGGGGAGGATAAAATGAGAGAGTGGACTTCCTCGCCGGTGGTGGGACGGAAGGAGTGGAGGGGAAGGTGGTTGGGGGGGAGGACAGAAGAGTGGGAGGGGTGGAAGAGAGAGTGGCGGAGGAGATTTCAAGTCGGATGGCCTCGATTTTAGAGGAGAAGAAGGAGGCAAAATCAGAGGCAGTCAGGGAGGAGGGAGGGGGCGAGGGGAGGGGGCCAGGAGAGTGCTGAAGGTGGCAAAGAGGCGGCGGGAGTTAGAGGACTGGGAAGAGATGAGGGATTTAAAGAATGATTGTTTAGCGAGTGAGAGGGCAGAGCTGTAGGATGAAAGGATGAATTTAAAGTGGAGGAAGTCAGCCAGGGAGCGGGATTTTCTCCAGTGATGTTCGGCGGAACGGGAGCATTTTTGGAGGAAGCGGGTAAATTTGGAGTGCCGGGGTTGGGGTTTGGAGCAGCGGGGGTGGACGGAGTGGGCAGGGGCGACCGCGTCCAGAGCGGAGGTGAGGGTGTGATTGTAGAGGGAGACCACCTGGTTGGGGCAGGCCTGGGAGGAAAGGGGAGAAAGGAGGGTATCGAGAGAGGAGGACAGAGAGGCAGGGTCAAGAGCGTCGAGGTTGCGTATAGACAGAGTAAGTTTGGGCAGGGGGAGGGGAGCAGGAGAAGAGGAGAGAGAGAAGGAGAGGAGATGGTGGTCAGATAGAGGAAAGGGAGAGATGGAGAAGTCGGAGAGATTACATAGGTAGGAGAAGACAAGATCAAGGGAGTGACCAAGGCAGTGGGTAGAGGAGGAGGTCCATTGGGTGAGACCAAGGGAGGAAGAGAGGGTGAGCAGTTTGCTGGAAGCAGGGTAGGTGGGGTTGTAGATAGGGATGTTAAAGTCACCGAGAATGATCGAGGGGAGATCGGAGGAGAGGTAGTGAGGAAGCCAGCTAGCAAAGTTGTCAAGGAAGAGGGAGGTGGGGCCAGGGGGGGCGGTAGATGACAGTGACGTGGAGATGGATGGGGTAGAAGAGGCGGATAGAGTGAGCTTCAAAAGAGGAGAAGGAGAGGGAGGGTTCAGGTGGAATGACACGAAAAGTACAGATGGAGGAGAGGAGGAGGCCAACTCCACCGCCTGGGCGGGCACCAGGCCTGGCGGAGTGGGTGAAGGAGAGGCCACCATAGGAGAGGGCAGCGGGGGAAGTAGTATCAGAATCAGAGAGCCAGGTTTCAGTAACGGCAAGAAGGTTAAAGGAGTTGGATAGAAAGAGGTTGTGGATAGCAGTCAGCTTGTTGCGGACGGATCTGGCATTCCAGAGGGCACAGAAGAAAGGGGGAGAGGAGAGAGGGGAAATGGGGATGAGGTCAGCAAGATGAGCAGCGCGCGGAGGATGGCTGGGAGGAATGGGAGAGGTAGGGCGGGGGGAGAGTATGGGTATGGAGTGAGAGCGGGGAGGCATAGTAGGGAGAGAGAGTAACAGAACAGTGAGATAGTGGGGACAGTGAAAAACAGGTAAGAACAATGGTAGGAAGACAATGAAAAGGTAGAAGATAATAACGAATTAGGGCGTGGAGGGCATGGAACAACAGTACAGTGAGATAATAAGGACAATGAAGACAGGTAAGAATGATAGCAGAACAGTAAGATAATAACGACAGCGGATAACAGGTAAGAATAAGCAGGGAGACAATAGCAAGATGGAGGACAATAACCAATTAGGGCGTGTAAGGCAAGGAATAATAGAAGGAGAGGTAATAAGGACAATGGAAAGAGGCAAGAATAATAACAGGTAAAAGTAGTTGCTGGTAAATATAAAATCAGGAAAAACAAGATAAAGGCATATAAATAGTAGAATAATAACAGGTAAAAAGTAGTTACTTGTAAATGTACAATCAGGAAAAACAAAATAATGGCATATAAAATAATGTTTTATATGCAGTTGCTGCAGATAAGCCAGGGATTCGGCAGGAGAAGGGTTAATTGACAAGTCGGGTCGGTACAAAGTAGATCAGTTGATGTAGATAAGCCAGTGATTCAGCAGGAGAAGGGTTAAGTGACAAGCCGGGTCGGTACACAGTAGATCAGTAGATCGGTTGGTGCAGATAAGCCAGGGATTCAGCAGGAGAAGGGTTAAGTGACAAGCCGGGTCGGTACACAGTAGATCAGTTGATGCAGATAAACCAGGGATTCAGCAGGAGAAGGGTTAAGTGACAAGCCGGGTCGGTACACAGTAGATCAGTTGATGCAGATAAGCCAGGGATTCAGCAGGACATGTGGACAAAACCACGTTAAAAAAGGGCGCTTACGTCGGGAAGTAACGCTCTTCCCCTGAGGAGGCCTGGGCTATGGCCCAAATGCATGACAAGAACCTTTTTAACACCTTAAGTAGCTTGATTTGACTAGAATGCATGAGTATCATGCACGGGTTAACTTGTATATATATATATATATATATATATATATATATATATATATATATATGTATATATATATATATATATATATATATATATATATTATAGTGGCGCTATATAAATAAATGATGATGATGATGATAATGATATTGACAATCACTCAATCTTTCATTTTTCTACTTGTGACTTTATGTCCGGCCCTCTCATGTCGGTAGCAATGGCTGAAGATTATCTTTGGAGATGAGAAACTAGTTCCCAAAGTAAAGATACAGAGCTAGGTAGCACACTAGACCAATTATATCTGCTGTCAAACATCTTTCATGACCAGATCTTTCCTCTGCACAAAAACCCAGTAAACAAGAGCTCACCCCAATGAGTGAAAGCCTCTCTCCCTCCCCTGAGTTTGGGACAGCCTCCCCTTTCCTTAGCTCAGCATTTGACAGCCTCACGCTCTGGTTCCCCACAATTGTCTGTGACAGTCTTCCACCTCCCTTCCCTCAGCATTCGACAACCTCCCACATTGTTTTCCCCCTCCCTCCACTCAGCAACTGACAGGCTGACAACTCTTACTGAACTGCTACTACCAGCAAACACTAATACTGCACTATTACTTCCAACAGTGTTCTCCCCAGCACCTATTTCCCGGGTGCTCCACCCAGCTGTTTTTACTTGCCACTCAGCTCTTAGAGCCCAACAGAGTCCTATTATAATAGAAAAAACATTGTTTCTCCTATTAGGACGGGCACTATGTGTGCACTACATCCAGCAGTGTGTGTTAGACTGCTGACCACCAGTCTGACCAGTTCTGGCAGGTGTGGGCAACATTTTTCAGTATTATTGCAAAGTATTATACTACACCTTCTTAATGTCACCCGGCTGTCAAAATTTCCTAGGGAGAGCACTGCCGAACATGTTCTATCACTGCCCTATCATTACAGACACAGTAATTCACAAGCGTGAAAATGTCAGTGTTCTGTAATGTGCGTATTGTCGCTAACCAATAACGATTGTCGAACCTCGATTTGTGTTTCCAACGCACAAAGATTTATTCGCAATAAGTGGAAAAAATATGCTCAAGCGATGTAATAGTAAATACAGCCGTTACTTATCGCAGGCGCTCTGGATCCAGTGCAGTCATTCAATCCTGAAGTCTGGGGACAAGAAGTCTGCACTCTGGATCACAAGCTGCTGCTTATATACACAATCAAGTACAGTAATACAATGAAGATGGTATGGCTTGTATCTATTGGTCCGGGTCTCAGGAATGTCCAAGGGGTCGTCAATCATTGGCTGGTTCATCCTAAGGAATCCAAAGGAGGGGGTCATCTCTGCAGGGGGTATGCTCTGCTCTTCCCGCCAGAATTCCTTAGTCTTAAGTAGTTCATAATTCCCTATCATTCATAACTTGCGTATGCACTCTGCGATTCCCTCGCAGAGTGAACCAAACAGTAGGATATGTAACAAGGTTCATTATGATACCACTCATGATGTTATTCCTTTAACCCGTTCTGTGTATTTCACTAATATGCATGTAACTCTGATATAACATATAAATACTACTATATTTCGACATAACTGACTATGTGTTGCAACTACTAATAATGTATACTATTTTATAAGTATGCGTGTTTGTGCGAATGTATGGTAAAAGACCAATTACTGTTGCTGCCACGTGTAGTGGATGCGTACGCCCTTTCACGCCGTAGCGTGCCCTTGTACGTCAAAGCGTACCGTACGCATCTTTTCAGACAAAGACAACCAAGTTTGCTAGACTTTAATTGAAATGACTTTATCCAATTTGCTGACTTCGACAGTTCCACCCTTTGATAGTGTAATAAACTATCACCCAATCACCGTTTCAAGTTCAGGATTATACAATACTTCTTCACAGACCATGATCTCGGTATCTGGTACCACCCTTTCAGTCTCTTTCTCAGTGTTACTCTTATGAGACCGTTTTCCACACTTCAACACAGTAGGAACACATTTGACAACTAAACCAATTGCTAAGATGACACCCAGTATAAGGAGAAGGAGCTTACCTACACTCGCAATCATTTCCTGTACCCACTCCCCCAGACCAGAGAACCATTTTGCTGGGTTCAACCATGAGAACCAACCCGCCACCTTTTCCCCGACCTCATATAACGAAGAATTATGGCTCTTTCGAAATTCCCATTTCAGCTGCAAAATTTCATCCATCTTCCGGTCTATAACCTCCTTAGGGTCTTCCGTATTATTAGTAATGTACGTGCAACATTTGACACCGAACTGGGTGGCCAGTGTCACACAGTACCCTCCAGTAATAGAGGTGAGATAATTTAGTACCAGTCTATGTTGCACCAACTCCTTCTTGTACGCTTGTAGCTCCCTTCCAGTATACCTGAAAGTGTCATCATACATCTCGGTGATATTATCTATTAATTTAGCTAGGTCTTGGATATACTTAAAGTTTAATGTTCCCCGAGCGGTCCTGGTGAGATCTAGAGCAACCATAACTTGGAAACCAGCAGTTTCACTAATCAATTTTGTAGCTATGGGTTCCTCACCAGGAATCATATTTCTCTTGCCACGGTGTTCATACTGTGTGTGTATGTATGGTGGTGATGTAGTCTTGTGAATATCTACCATTTCTTCATGAGTAATAGTCATGATTTCAGGAACCAGTTTAGCTAAGAAACACAAGCCCTTGGAACTCGGAGTCACCCAGGAATAAGCTTTCCTTCCACAAACAAAATACACATCATCGGGGAGAACATAAGGAACAGTATGCCCATGAATTATATCACACAGAGTTTTGATAAAACTACCCATGCCTAGTGTCTCCATCTGCTCTAGACACGTGTCGGCATTAATGATATTTTCACATTTATCTGTAGAGACTTTTCCAATAGATACCTTCTTATGTTTGGTTATACGCCCTAACTTGTGACTTACATCAGCATTCCTGCCTAGTAGTGACCTTGTGAGTCTCTCTCTAAAATGAGTGTGACGAGCCATTGTCTGATCTGATAGGTCAGCCTCCCAATTCTCCAGGCGCTTTGCATGAGATATGTTCAGGCACAGCAAAGATCTGCCTATGGAGTATTGTCGAAGCGTCAGACTAGGGGACCTAGTGTTATTGTACCTCCCTTCTATGGGCCTCCCACCCCTTAATTCGAGTACTTCGGATATGTTTAGAGGGAATGGCACTAGTCCTATGTTATGCTGCCCTTGAGGCACGTGAGAGCACACCCAACACTCAGTTTGGTTTGGCACCTTACCCACCAGGGAGTGATAATCCTCCAAAGGATGCCCGCCTATATTCAGAGTACTGGGGGACTGGCATCGTTGGATGCATCTCTCGTCAACTAGGGAGTTGCAGAACTTGCAGATACAATACTCATCAGACAATAGCCCCTCACACTGCCTCCGAGTTCCTGAGCTAGCAGACCTTTTCATAACCCCTGGACCAAGTTTGATAATGGGCTGCTCAGGATATCCTATTAACTTTTCTTCGGCCTCCATTTCATCCGTATCACTCCCAGAACTCTCCTCCATCCTCCATTCTCCTTCACAAAAATAGAATGTCCTAGAAAAAGTAAAAACAAGGAAAATCCTGGAACACAAGAAAAACAAAAACCGCCACTCCATCGCTGGAAAGATAGTTCTGAGGCAACGTCTCTGGTTCAGGTGTCTTAACTGCAGGCTTTAGGTCTCCCGGAACAGGCTCACAAGTGACAGCTCTATGTCGTCGGTCTGAGTCTTGTCTTGCACTTTCTCCGGATTATGGACTCTCCTGCAGTGGGTGGAATGGACCCAAGTGTCTCTCTCTGCAACCTTCAGTGATGTAGTACTGGTCAGCAGCACTTGGTACGGGCCTTCCCAACGGTCTGTTAAACAACCTGAACGTAAGAAATTGCGGATCATAACATAGTCTCCAGGTTCAACATCATGACAGTTCGTTTCTGGCATACCAGGTGACAGCATTTTTAGTTTTTGTTGTTGTTGTTTCAGCTGTCTACTCATTCTTATAAGATATTGTACAGTCACTTCATTATTACATTTTAAGTCGTCTTGTGGACTCACGATCAAATGAGGTTGTCGTCCGAACAGTATCTCAAAGGGGGACAGATTAAGAGGAGGTCTAGGAGTGGTTCGAATGCTGTGGAGGACCAACGGCAAAGCCTCAGGCCATGCCAACCCAGTTTCAGCCATTATCTTACCTAGTTTGTTCTTGATAGTACCGTTTACTCTCTCCACCTTACCACTGGCTTGTGGTCGGTAAGGGGTGTGAAGTCTGCTACTGATTCCCATGAGTTTACACATATTTTGGAAGACATCACCAGTAAAATGGGTACCCCTATCACTTTCAATGATTCTAGGGATACCGAACCTACACACAAAGTCTTGTACAATTTTCTTTGCAGTGAACACAGCAGTATTAGTGGCTGCCGGATATGCTTCTACCCAACCGGAAAACACATCAATACACACTAACACATACTTCAGATTCCTGCACGGTGGTAGTTGGATATAGTCAATTTGTATTACCTGAAAAGGTCCGTCTGTAGGAGGGATGTGGGATGGCTCAGTTGGAATAGTTTTCCCAACATTTTTCCTCAAACAAGTAAGACATGACATTGCTTTCTTACCAGCTTGAGAGGAAAATCCGGGAGCACACCAGTATGCTCTCACCAGTTTGCACATACCTTCTTTACCCAGGTGAGTCAGGCCGTGTGCTGCTTCAGCCAGGCTTGGATAGTATGTTCGGGGAGCTACAGGCTTACCTTGTCCATCCCTCCAGAGTCCTGAGGACTCTTGACCACATCCCTTCGCCTTCCAGACCGCCTTCTCCTGCAGGGAACACAAATCTTGCATTTCAATTAATTTCTGCGTGTCTAATGTCTGAAAAACCATCATAGTCTCGGTCGATACAGCCATAGGTTGCCCTGCTGCCCATTTAGCAGCTTCGTCTGCCCTGTTGTTGCCCAATGACACTGGGTCTTCTTCAAAGGTATGGGCTTTGCACTTTATGACGGCTACTGTTCTGGGTAACTGTATCGCTGTCAGAAGTCCTTTTATGTGTTGTGAGTGTGCCACTGGTGTACCTGCTGCTGTCGTAAAGTTTCTAAGACGCCAAAGGGCCCCAAAATCATGCACTACCCCGAAGGCGTACCTAGAGTCAGTGTATATGTTGGCTGATTTACCCTCTGCCAATTCACACGCTCTCCTTAGTGCTACTAGTTCCGCCACCTGGGCTGAGTGAGGTGGACCAAGGGGTTCAGCTTCTACCAAATCCTGATCGTCTACAACAGCGTAACCAGTACATAGCTCTCCTGTCTCTGTCTGTCTATGGCAACTTCCGTCTGTATAAAACGTAAAATCTACATTTTCTAAGGGGGTGTCACGTATGTCGGGCCTTGCAGTAAAGGTCTGATTCAGGTGTTCCATACAGTCATGCGTGTCAGTATTCTTGCCTAACTCATCATCAACCAGGGTCTCCTCACCTCCCACCCTTTGTGTCTCTTGAGACACATACGGAAGGTATGTAGCTGGATTTAGGGTGCTACATCGTTTGATGGTGATGTTCGAGGGTGCCATCAGGGCTAGTTCCCACTTTGTGAATCTAGCTGAAGAAACATGTCTGGTTTGGGCTGAATTTAACAGAGCTGATACAGCATG
Source organism: Mixophyes fleayi (assembly GCF_038048845.1). Lineage (NCBI taxonomy): Eukaryota > Metazoa > Chordata > Amphibia > Anura > Limnodynastidae > Mixophyes > Mixophyes fleayi. The sequence goes on along the minus strand of NC_134404.1, from coordinate 249,977,572 downwards.
GGGTGTATAGATGGTTGAATTATGTCCTAGTACTACATCCTCGCTCTTACTTACTAGAAGGGCCGTTGCTGCTACACTTCTGAGACATGTTGGGAGTGACCTTGCCACATTGTCTAATTGTGCACTGTAGTATGCTACCGGTCTGCTAGCGTCACCATGTTTCTGTGTGAGGACACCTGCTGCACAGCCATCAGCTTCTGTACAAAATAGCTCAAAAGGCTTTTCATAATCAGGTATTCCCAATGCAGGTGCTTTTGTCAGACTATCTTTAAGATTAAAGAACGCTTGCTCCGACTCTTCTGTGTGTACGACACGTTCTGGTTTTGAGGAAGAGACTAGCTCCTGCAATGGTAATGCCAGAATAGAAAAACCTGGGATCCAGGACCTACAGTATCCACACATCCCCAAGAAAGTACGAATCTGCTTCTGGCTCTGCGGCAGGGTCATGTGTTGTATGGCCTCAATTCTGTCGGTTGTCAGGTGTCTTAGCCCCTTAGTGAGGCAGTGTCCTAAGTATTTGACCTTAGTCTGACATGGCTGTAATTTATCCTTTGCCACCTTGTGCCCTGTTTGTGAAAGATGAAGCAACAACAATTTAGTATCATGTAAACATGACATAAAAGAATCAGAACACAACAACAAATCGTCCACATATTGAATTAGAACAGACCCATTGTGGGGTTGAAAGGATTGCAAACAGTCATGTAAGGCTTGGGAGAAAATACTGGGGCTGTCAATGAACCCCTGGGGTAGTCTGGTCCATGTGTATTGCACTCCCCTGTAGGAGAATGCAAAAAGGTATTGGCAGTCAGGGTGAAGAGGGACTGAAAAGAAAGCAGAACATAGATCAATGACAGTAAAATGACTGGCAGACGGTGGAATCTGCATGAGGATGACAGCTGGATTCGGCACTACGGGGAATTGGCTCTCAACAACTTTGTTAATTCCCCTTAAGTCCTGGACTAATCTATAGCCCCTCCCCCCACTCTTCTTCACAGGGAAAATGGGACTATTTGCTGTACTGGCTGTACGAATTAAAATCCCTTGTTGTAACAGCCTCTCAATAACAGGATATACCCCTAGTTCCACCTCCGGTTTTAATGGATACTGTGGGATTTTTGGAGCTATCCTACCACTTTTTAGATTGACCATGACAGGGGCTACGTTTGCCATCAGTCCAGTGTCCTGTCCATCTCTGGTCCATAGGGAACCTGGTATTTCCAGCAACATCCCCTTTACTTGAGATGGACTTTGTTCTATAACAGGAGAGTGTAACATTAACCTTGGAGGGGTGTCCAATATGTCCTGTACCTCATGTGCAACCCTCTCGGGTATATCTAGGAACACACCATCTGAAGTACAGTATATGACACATCCCATTTTACATAACAAATCTCTCCCTAGCAAGTTAGTAGGAGCCGCTGCAGCCAAGAGAAACGAATGCTTAGTATGCAGAGGCCCGATAGTAACTTCGGCGGGTTTAGTTAGAGGATAATGTAACACTTTTCCCGTCACCCCCATAGCTGGAATAGTTTTGCTGGTCACCTGTAGATTGAAAGGAGAGGTTATCACAGATCGGGCCGCCCCTGTATCTACAAGAAAAGTTTGTTTCCTGCCAGCTATGTCAACTATCATTGTTGGTTCTTCACTCTGACTCTCAGTTAACCTCACTGGCTGTAGACTACAGGTATGACCTGACCCCTAGCGCTGACTAGTGATTTCCCGCGCAGCATTTGCTGCCGTAATATGCGCGGGTAGATGTGAGTCTTCTAGTCTATGTGAATCCTTTCTTGGAGGATATCTATGTGACCCACCCTTATGTGTATTGAGTCTTTCTTTAGTACAATCTCTAACGTAATGTCCTTCCTCGTTACAGTTGAAACACCTGATCACTTTAGGTTTCCTGTTATATGGGTTGTATGCTGGTGGTCGTGTATGCACCCCTTCTAGAGCCTGTATACTTACCGTCATTAACCTATCACTTTTCTCTTCCCTTCTTTTAAAAAGGTTCTTGTCATGCTCCACAGCAGACTCCCTAAGGGAGTCTACCGTGACGCCTCTCCAATTAGGTAATGTGGTTTGTACTCTCGTCTTTAAATTTTCCCTAAGGCCATCCATCAGTACCCCTACAGCTACCTCTCTGTGATGTGGGTCCTCACTTATGTTGGATATCCCAGTAAATCGTGCAATCGCTGTTATAGCTCTAGCAAAGTAATCTGAGGCAGTTTCACTATCTTTTTGTTTGATGGTGAAAATCTTACTCCAATTTACTACTACTGGAAAACAGATGGCTAAGTGTTTGACAATTTGTTCTATATTCCGTTGGTTAATCTCATCAGTCAGGGTGTCATCTTCCTCCAACAAACAATCTCCAATAAATTTTTGTATGTTAGTATTGGGAGGAAGACACGCCCTCAACACTACCCGCCAATCCTTACTGGTTGGTTCATGAGCATTCCCTAAGTCTTTAACAAATTTCTGACATTTAGCTAACTCTTTTCTAGGATCTGGGAATTCAGTCATAATGGAACGTAATTCTGATCTAGTCCAGGGACAATGCATTGTAACATTTCTTAAAGGAACTACACCATCCTTATCCGGTTTCCCATTGGGAACTGATATTGTGCGGACCGGGAACACACCCTCTGGTACACTAACTTCAGGGGACGCTACAGGATTTACAGGCCCTAGATTTAGAACACTTTCACTCCTAGTGATCACGCTACTCTCACCTATCTCAGCCATTTTCTCATACTTGCGCTGAGCCTCTAGTACATTAACAGCATGGGCAATGGCCGAAATCACAGTGGGTTCATCTTCGTTTTCAGATACACTTGATTGAAACTGATTTAAAACAGGGTACAACTTAGTAATTTTTCTATTTTCAGTTTTAACAACGGCTGTACTTACCCCTCCCGCCACATAAGGTGGCGGGGGCGCGCTTGCGCTGAGTTCGCCACGCTTCTCAATGGTTACATCCGCCTTGCGCGCGCTTTTCGCCACGCCTATTTCCGGTTTGTATTCGCTGCTCTGCCACGTGTTACCTTCCATTTGCCACAATTTTAAACAATCATTATGTCTATTTCTCTTTTTCGTTGACTTGATCAACCATATTTTATCTTTTACAGTATTCAGTACCTCTGCATTAAAACTCCCTATTGTTGGGAAAGGCCTATCACAAGCTTTGGTCATCCCGACCCACGTGTCACAATACACAGTTGCATATGCACCATACTTCTTACACATGAGAAACCTCGCTGAACCAATAGGGCCTTCCTTAGGCAGTACACTGTCCATCTCTAGCGTACGCTTAGCACCCATGTTGAACAATATACCTTCTACCCGGAACACAGACACACCGCAATGCTCTGTTCCTTCCGGCCAAATGTGAAATACAGACACACCGCAATGCTCTGTTCTTTCCACCTAATAATTTCAACTCTGTTGCTATACTCACCGCTAGAGATCTATAATCCTCGGTGAACGTATTTCCTTTAGCCGCGTTCACTCGCTTTTCTCGCCCCTGGCGAGGATCCCTAATACAGAAATATCACTGTGGGCCCCAAGGGCTATCAGCTCCTCGATACCCTGGCTAAACCACAAAATCTGCTGAGTTTATTATCGCTGGGAGCGCAAAGTCGATACAATCAACCTGCCTTTCCAGTATAATTCCTCCTAGCTGCTTCACCAATTCGCACTAACGGTGCGACCGGATCGCACTGCCTACCAATACTAATTATTAGCAAACCTTGCGATCTATTGGTAGCGCTTTGCGAAAACCCAGTTTTCGCATTTGGTATACCTGCCCTGTATACCGTCCTTCAGTTGGGCAATCCGCCTCGTCAGACAGCAACTGAGCACCTCAACAATAAAACAGTGTATCTACGTTACAACATCACACACTATACACCTTTTCTGCGCAGAAAATCAAAAGTTCCCAACAATAGTAATAATGTCTCAGAGGCTTTCACAAGTAATTATACTATGCATGTATAATAACTATCAAAACGATTGTTTAACCACGTGGCAAGTTTACTGGAAGTTCGCGTACGCAAAGCAGGAAGTACACATACGCTAAACAATGCAATACAGTTAAAACGCACAATGACAGAAAAAAGAAACAGTTTTCTCTTTTGTCCCTAGGTTCTAGTTAGCGTGCCCTAGATAATGCAAAACGGACATTCGGTTTCACAACACAGAGTAAATTTCAGGTTTTGAACACAATGCGTTCTTACCCGTTTATGACGCGTCTCCACCCTTTGTTGAGGAACCGAAATCCGTTGGTCTTGCGTATCATCGGCAACGAAACCTCCAAAGCTCACGAGCCCCCAAATTGTAATGTGCGTATTGTCGCTAACCAATAACGATTGTCGAACCTCGATTTGTGTTTTCAACGCACAAAGATTTATTCGCAATAAGTGGAAAAAATATGCTCAAGCGATGTAATAGTAAATACAGCCGTTACTTATCGCAGGCGCTCTGGATCCAGTGCAGTCATTCAATCCTGAAGTCTGGGGACAAGAAGTCTGCACTCTGGATCACAAGCTGCTGCTTATATACACAATCAAGTACAGTAATACAATGAAGATGGTATGGCTTGCATCTATTGGTCCGGGTCTCAGGAATGTCCAAGGGGTCGTCAATCATTGGCTGGTTCATCCTAAGGAATCCAAAGGAGGGGGTCATCTCTGCAGGGGGTATGCTCTGCTCTTCCCGCCAGAATTCCTTAGTCTTAAGTGGTTCATAATTCCCTATCATTCATAACTTGCGTATGCACTCTGCGATTCCCTCGCAGAGTGAACCAAACAGTAGGATATGTAACAAGGTTCATTATGATACCACTCATGATGTTATTCCTTTAACCCGTTCTGTGTATTTCACTAATATGCATGTAACTCTGATATAACATATAAATACTACTATATTTCGACATAACTGACTATGTGTTGCAACTACCAATAATGTATACTATTTTATAAGTATGCGTGTTTGTGCGAATGTATGGTAAAAGACCAATTACTGTTGCTGCCACGTGTAGTGGATGCGTACGCCCTTTCACGCCGTAGCGTGCCCTTGTACGTCAAAGCGTACCGTACGCATCTTTTCAGACAAAGACAACCAAGTTTGCTAGACTTTAATTGAAATGACTTTATCCAATTTGCTGACTTCGACAGTTCTATGTCATGTTGAAGTCGTATAATTGGATGAACGAAAGTATATTGGTTTAATATTGGTTTGCCGTGCGTATTGCGAAGAGTACGCCACGTGTTACGTGGCGTGGTGCGTTCGCACGGTTAAAAACGCACGCACACACTCACATTACAACAATTAGTTATTTATATACTTTCATATTGGTTCTGTTACACTGTAATTCAGGAGCAGATAGTATTCGGTTTATTATTAGTCTATATATATATATATATATATATATAGTGATTATATGAACATTGTAGTGTTATCAAAGGTTTAGGTAATAGGAAAGGTGTCATGCCTGATATCATATTGAAGCCCTAATCATCAGCAGCTGCCCGGTGCAGTCGGCGAAGAGATCGCACATTGCATACTTTAGTTATTGATATTAGAGAGTAAACCTTTGTATGATACTGGCTATGAAAAGGAGCAGACCCCCTGGAGAGAAGACCCCCACCTTTGGATTCCTTAGATTGAATCAACCTATTACCTATCTGGCCTGGACCCACCCAACGTCTAGACCTATAGAAACAATCTACGTCATCTCTATTGTTCACAATGAAACGCTGAATGTATATATATTAGCTGCATCTCACTGGGGCCTCAGTCAACTCTGACACAATATTCTATACAGAATATTGTCCATCGGGTCCCGTGGGTGCACAGCATGCACAAGCGATTGCATTGGTATGTACTTATCTTTTGGTATTGGCTGTGCTGTACTGTATGTATATCATGATATAATAATAATGTATTGAATTGTTGACTATTTACATCTGCTAAAATAAATCACTTTGTGCTTTGGACACACATACAATTGATTGGGCAATGCTTATTTTAAAACAATAGAATTACTTTAATAATTTGGGGGCTCGTGAGTTAGGAGTTACGTTACTGGCAGGTATGCAACGCTTACGATATTCGGTTCCTCAACAAAGGGTGGATTGACGGACGCGTTGCATAAAGCAGAAAAGAATGTAATGTGTTCAAGACCTGTGGTTCACTGTGTGTTGCGAAACCGAATGTCCGTTGTTGCATAGACTGAAGGAACGCTAATTAGAATCTAGGGACAAGAAAGAAAAATGTTTCTTTTTTATTGTCGTTTTATGGTTTAAAGTGTATTGCATTGCTGTGCGTATGTGTACTTCCTGCTGTGCGTACGCAAACTTCCGGTAGATTTGCCACGTGGTTGAACAATCGTTTTGATAGTTATTATATGCATAGTATAATTACTTGTGAAAGCCTCTGAGACATTATTACGGTTGTTGGGAACTTTCAATTTTCTGCGCAGAAAAGGTGTATAGTGTGCGATTTTGTAACGTAGATACACTGTTAAGGACGGTATACAGGGCAGGTATACCGAATGCAAAAACCGTGTTTTCGCAAAGCGCTACCAATAGATCGCAAGGTTTGCTAATAATTAGTATTGGTAGGCAGTGCGATCTAATCGCACAGTTAGTGCGAATTGGTGAAGCAGCTAGGAGGAATTATACTGGAAAGGTAGGTTGATTGTATCAACTTGCGCTCCCAGCGATAATAAACTCAGCAGATTTTTGTGGTTGAGCCAGGGTATCGAGGAGCTGATAGCCCTTGGGGCCCACAGTGATATTTCTGTATTAGGGATTCTCGCCTGGTGCGAGAAAAGCGAGTGAACGCGGCTTAAGGAAATACGTTCATTGAGCATTATAGATCTCTAGCGGTGAGTATAGCATCAGAGTTGAAATTATTGGGTGGAAAGAACAGACCATTGCGGTGTGTCTGTATTTCACATTAGCCGGAAGGAACAGAGCATTGCGGTGTGTCTGTGTTCCGGGTAGAAAGTATATTGTTCAACATGGGTGCTAGGCATATGCTAGAGATTGCCAATTTACTGCCTAAGGAAGGTCTTATTGAGTCAGCGAGATTTCTCATGTGTGAAAAATATGGTGCATGCGCAACTGTGTATTGTGACACGTGGGTCGAAATGACCAAAGATTGTGATAGGCCTTTCCCAACAACAGGGCGTTTTAATGCAGAGGTACTAAATACCGTAAAAGATAAAGTACGGTTGATTAAGTCAACGAAAGTGAGAAATGCACATAATCATTGTTTAAAATCGTGGCAAATGGAAGGTAACACGTGGCAGAGCAGCGAACGCACAACGGAAGTGAGTGTAAGGAAAAACACGTGTTCAGCGGAAGTAAGCGTACCGGAAACAAGCATTCCGGAAGTGTGCGTTGCAAAGCGTGGCGAACTGAGCGCAAACACGCCCCCGATAAATTCGGTCGGGGCGGGAAGTACAGCCAATACCAAAAATGTGAAAACTGTAACTAGTAAGTTGTATGTTGTTTTAAGTATGTCACTCACCGGACCGTGAGTGCCTCTTCCCGGACATTTAGGAACCGTGGCCGTCCACCATCCTGAGGGTCTGCGCATGCGCAGCCCTTTTCTATACTTCAGTGTATACCCCTTTAACTTAATTGGCAGATCAGGCAACCTCCCTATATTAAGCACCTGTGGTCACCACCACGTTGCCTGATCTTGGAGTCTCATTCCTCATGAGTCTCTGAAGGTGTTCCTGTATTACTTGTGTATTCAGTGCTGCTGATTCCTGTGGTTTCCAAACCACTTCTACTACTGTGGTTCCATACCACTTCTACCATCAACTGTATCATCATGACTGTTTGCTGATTTCTATCCGCTGCCTCCGTGCACTACAGTCTTCTACACCACTTCAACGTTATTTTATATCAATGTGACTGTTTGCTCATTGCTATCCGCTGCCTCCGTGCACTCCAGCTTTTACCTCACTCACCTGCTTCTCATCAAGTCTGTTTGCTGATTTCTATCGGCTGCCTCTGTGCACTACAGTCTCCTGCTTGCAACTCGCCTGTGTTCAACATCGTGACTGCCAGCTGACTACTATCCGCTGCCTCTGTGCACTACAGTCTCCTGCTTGCAACTCGCCTGTGTTCAACATCGTGACTGCCAGCTGACTACTATCCGCTGCCTCTGTGCACTACAGTCTCCTGCTTGCAACTCGCCTGTGTTCAACATCGTGGCTGCCAGCTGATTACTATCCGCTGCCTCCGTGCACTACACTCTCATCTCATCTTTGCTGTGACTTCCTCTAGACTGCCGCTTTTCATTACCATCTGCTACACTTCGTGATCTACAGCTCCTGCCCTGCGCTGCACTCCTGTTTCCCATCGCTGTTGGTTCCTGTGGTTGCTACTGGTTACCTCCGTGTGCCGCTGAGTCCTGCCGCTGTGGTCAGCGCTATCGTCCATCTCCTGCTGATCCACTCTCCACGCCTTCACGTGTTCCACTGGCCTCTACCCTCCTGTCAGCATTGGATTTGTATCTCTTCTACTACCCTCTGCTGGATCATCTCCATTCTCCTGGGTTTCCTATGAGTCCAGTTCCACGTGTTGCTGACTCCTGTGGATTCGTGTCCCTGTCGGTCTACTCACCTGTGCGCTGCACCTGCTAGACCGCTGCTTCTCCTATCCAGGGACTTCCTATCCAGTCGGCCTCCAGCCGCTCAGGTACCGCTGCATCCCATCTGACTGCTACTGCTGAACCACGGTATGCATACTTCTCATTGACTGTGCTGTGTATTGCATATCTTGCTGGACTGTGTTTGGTTCTCTCTGGAGTCTGCTATCCGCTGAGTCTATTGCCATCATTGACTGTGTTATCATTGTGCTGGACTACTTCAAGAGACTTTCTAGATTGCAGACCTGATCAGTCATTTACATATATATATACCTATATTGTGCATATTACTGTGGATCGTGTATAAGGTGCCTGTGTATATCCTGTGTTGCAGTCTTCCCCCGTGCACCTCCTCACATATATATGCAGTGGTACAACTTGCTGATGTCAGACCACTGATCCCTGTTTCCGGTATCACCTGTTCCATTATCCTCTCACATAGCAGTGGTACAACTTGCTACCGCAGACCACTGACTACCTGGATACCTCCACTTGGATTCCATTCCTTCACTCAGACAGCGGTACAACTTGCTACCCGCAGACCGCTGACTCTCATCACCTCCTTGTTTCTGTTGGACATTCCTCCTCACTATAGCAGTGGTACAACTTGCTATCGCAGACCACTGACTACCTTCACGTGTCCTTGTCCATACAGTTCCTTGTGTATCATTACCTCATTATTACCAGTGTTGCTAGTCATAGACTTTCCTGAGCATCTCATCGGCCATCATTTCATGTTCCGTGATCACCCAGCTACCAGAGTACCCTATTACCATCTACATTGCTCTGGTAAGCCTACCATCTGGTGATCCCTGGGTAAAGACTCCTAGTGCCCGTGACAGTAAGATCAGGCCATGACAGACCCAGATGTGGAACCTACCGCCAAAGAGATGCTGCAACATCTGGTTAGCCGTGTGGAGCAACAGGATGCCCGCCAACAGCTGTTACTTCAGTGTTATCAGTCATTAACCTCCCAAGGAACATCTGGACAGACTGTGACAGCTACTACTGAAGCTCCTGTGCTTTCCTCCGTTTCCCCATTGCCATCCCAGGTGTCTATAGCTTCCACGCTTCACCTGCCTACTCCGTCAAAGTACGATGGAGACCCCAAAACTTGTAGGGGTTTCCTTAACCAATGTTCAGTCCATTTTGAGCTCCAACCTCAAAATTTTTCTACCCATCGTTCCAGAGTGGCCTATCTTATCTCTTTGTTTTCAGGACAAGCCCTGGCTTGGGCCTCCCCTCTGTGGGAGAGGAACGATCCAATATTACAAGATAGTGCCAAATTCATTTCTACATTCCGAAGTGTGTTCGATGAACCAGGTCGTGTGACCTCCGCTGCTTCCAGCATCCTCCGTCTGCGACAAGGATCTCATACTGTAGGCCAGTACGTCATTCAATTTAGGATCTTAGCCTCTGAACTTCAGTGGAACACTGAAGCCCTAGTTGCCGCCTTCTGGCAGGGGCTTTCCGATAAAATTAAAGATGCACTGACTACCCAAGAGCTTCCTTCGTCACTTGAAGATTTGATCTCTCTATGCCATCGTGTTGATATGAGATTTCGTGAAAGAGAGGCTGAGAAAACGACTTCTGCTAAAGCACCTTTTCGCTCTAACCCTCAATTTCGTCCAGTGTCACCCGCTGTGATTCCCATGGAGATTGGACGTTCCAAGTTATCTTCTGAGGAGAGGAAACGAAGAGTCAAGAATAGACTCTGTATCTATTGTGCTGATTCCACTCATGTCCTCAGCTCCTGCCCTAAGAGATCGGGAAATGCCAGGCCCTAACTAGTTCTGGAGAGGTGAAGTTAGGGTCCCTGGAGTCCTCTCCATCGTCTATGAAATCTAAAGTCTGCGCTTTTGATGTGACTATTTCCTTTGCTACCAAGACCTTTGAGTCACAGGCATTGATTGATTCCGGAGCAGCAGGAAATTTTATTTCCAAATCGTTAGTTAATCAATGGTCTCTACCAATGATTATCTTAAAAACTCCCATTACTGTGACGGCTATCGATGGATCACGTCTCATCAACGGTCTCATCACCCAGAGTACGTCTCCAGTAACCCTTCAGATTGGTGCTCTGCATCATGAAGAGATATCGTTTTTAATTCTTCCTGTTACGACAAGTCCGATTGTCCTAGGCCTTCCATGGCTTCAGTGTCACTCTCCCCAGATTGACTGGCGCACCCCTCAAGTCACGTCTTGGGGGCCTGAATGTCACCATCATTGCCTTTCCCAAGTCATTCCTCTCAAGGTACAGCAAGCTTCCATTTCAGCTATTTCACCGGGACTCCCTCCTCAATATGCTTCATTTACCGATGTTTTTGATAAAGCTCAGTCTGAACGTCTTCCTCCTCATCGTTCTTGGGATTGTCCGATTGATCTTCTTCCTGGCAAGACTCCTCCCAGAGGCCGGGTCTATCCACTCTCGTTACCTGAAACTCAAGCTACATCTGAATATATACGGGAGAACCTCCAGCGTGGGTTCATTCGACCTTCCACCTCGCCCGCTGGAGCTGGGTTCTTCTTTGTCAAAAAGAAGGATGGATCATTACGCCCTTGTATAGATTTTCGTGGACTCAATGCCATTACTATCAAGAACCGGTATCCCATTCCGTTGATCACTGAGCTATTTGACCGCATTAAGGGAGCCCGTATTTTTACTAAGTTGGATCTTCGTGGTGCTTACAATTTAATCAGAATCCGTTCCGGTGACGAATGGAAGACGGCGTTTAACACCAGAGACGGGCATTACGAATATCTGGTAATGCCTTTCGGGCTATGTAATGCCCCCGCTGTTTTTCAGGGCTTCATCAATGAGATTTTTCGGGACTTATTATATGTATGTGTCGTCGTCTACCTGGACGACATATTGATTTTTTCACAGGACCTGCCTTCTCACCACCAACATGTGGCAGAAGTCCTCTCCAGGCTACGGAAAAATTCATTGTTCTGTAAATTAGAAAAATGTTCATTCGAATTACCCCAGATTCCATTCTTGGGGTATATTGTTTCCGGAGTTGGCCTGAAGATGGATCCTGACAAAGTAAATGCTGTACTACATTGGCCCCAGCCAACTACTCTTCGTGCCATCCAGCGTTTTTTAGGTTTTGCCAATTACTATAGACGCTTCATTCAAGACTTTTCTTCCATTGCATCTCCTATTGTGGCCCTGACTCGTAAAGGGGCTAATCCTAAGCAATGGTCTACTGAGGCTAGTCAAGCCTTTCAAACATTAAAAGAGTCCTTCTCTTCGGCTCCAATCCTTCGTCAGCCTGATGTGACACTCCCTTTTTTCCTAGAAGTAGATGCCTCTAATGTGGGCTTAGGAGCTATTCTCTCCCAACGCTCGGAACAGCAAAAATTCCACCCTTGTGCCTTCTATTCTCGGGGTCTCCTACCCGCAGAGAAGAATTATACCATCGGAGACAAGGAATTACTGGCTATCAAAGCCGCATTAGAGGAATGGAGATACTTGTTGGAGGGAGCTCGCCATCCGGTGACGATCTTCACGGATCATAAGAACTTGTCATATCTCCAGTCTGCCCAATGCTTGAACCCTCGTCAAGCAAGATGGTCTCTTTTCTTTTCCCGTTTTGAATTAATAATTACCTTCAAACCAGCTGCCAAGAACAAAAAAGCTGATGCCTTATCTAGAGCCTTTGCTACGTCCTCTGATATAGAAGAGGTTTCCAACCATACCATTCTAGACCCCAAATGTATCTCACTGGCTGCTTCATCCACCAAAACGCTACCATTTGGGAAGACCCTCGTGCCTCCTACTCTAAGGAGGAAAATCCTTTCGTGGTTCCATGCCTCTCGTTTTTCTGGACACGCCGGTGAACACAAGACTTTTGAGATCCTCTCTCGAAGTTACTGGTGGCCTTCAATGAGGAGAGACGTCAAAGAGTTCATTGCTTCCTGTGAATTATGTTCGCAATTCAAATCCTCCCGCAGAACCCCAGCAGGGTTGCTGCGACCACTACCCATTCCGTCCAAACCATGGACCCATATTAGTATGGATTTCGTTACTGACTTACCACCTAGTAAGAACCATAACACTATTTGGGTGGTAGTGGACAGATTTTCGAAGATGGCTCATTTCATCCCTCTGTCTGGTTTGCCTTCCTCGTCTATCCTGGCTGAACATTTCATTAAAGAGATCTTCCGTATCCATGGATGTCCATCTGAGATTGTGTCTGATGGAGGAGTACAATTCGTGTCCAGATTCTGGCGAGCCCTTTGTAAAACCTTGGGCATACGATTAGCACTCTCATCTTCTTACCATCCACAATCCAATGGACAAACCGAACGTGTCAATCAAGATCTTGAGACTTTTATAAGGATATTTTCATCAGCCAATCAAGACAACTGGGTAGAGTTACTCCCTTGGGCTGAGTTCGCCCATAACAACATGTACCATGAGTCATCATCCAAAACTCCATTCTTTGTGGTCTACGGTCACCATCCGTCTTTTCCGGAATTTCCTGCCCTCCCGCCCACCCAAGTTCCTGCGGTGGAGACTGTTTGTCAGACCTTTAAAAATATCTGGTCTCAGGTTAGAACCTGTTTGAAGAAGACATCTGTCAAATATAAATCTTTCGCTGATAAGAAGAGGCGGGCTATTCCACCACTAAAAATTGGAGATCGTGTCTGGTTATCCACAAAAAATATTCGTTTGAAGGTTCCATCCATGAAATTCGCCCCTCGTTTTATTGGTCCATATAGGATCATTCAAGTTATCAATCCAGTATGTGTGAAACTTCTTCTTCCTAAGAGTCTTCGGATTTCTAATGCCTTCCATGTGTCTTTACTCAAACCTCTTATTATCAACCGTTTTTCAACTCCTCCCTCAGCTCCGCAGCCAGTTCAAGTCCATCAGGAGGAGGATTTTGAGATTACCGAGGTACTAGATGCAAAAATTTCGCGAGGAGTCTTCCACTTCCTCGTTCATTGGAAGGGCTTTGGTCCTGAGGAGCGCTCTTGGATCAAAGCTGAAGATCTTAATGCTCCTGCCCTTTTGAAGAAGTTTTACTCCAAAAATCCGGACAAGCCCGGTTCCAGGCGTTCTGTGCCCACCTTTAAAAGGGGGGGTACTGTCACTCACCGGACCGTGAGTGCCTCTTCCCGGACATTTAGGAACCGTGGCCGTCCACCATCCTGAGGGTCTGCGCATGCGCAGCCCTTTTCTATACTTCAGTGTATACCCCTTTAACTTAATTGGCAGATCAGGCAACCTCCCTATATTAAGCACCTGTGGTCACCACCACGTTGCCTGATCTTGGAGTCTCATTCCTCATGAGTCTCTGAAGGTGTTCCTGTATTACTTGTGTATTCAGTGCTGCTGATTCCTGTGGTTTCCAAACCACTTCTACTACTGTGGTTCCATACCACTTCTACCATCAACTGTATCATCATGACTGTTTGCTGATTTCTATCCGCTGCCTCCGTGCACTACAGTCTTCTACACCACTTCAACGTTATTTTATATCAATGTGACTGTTTGCTCATTGCTATCCGCTGCCTCCGTGCACTCCAGCTTTTACCTCACTCACCTGCTTCTCATCAAGTCTGTTTGCTGATTTCTATCGGCTGCCTCTGTGCACTACAGTCTCCTGCTTGCAACTCGCCTGTGTTCAACATCGTGACTGCCAGCTGACTACTATCCGCTGCCTCTGTGCACTACAGTCTCCTGCTTGCAACTCGCCTGTGTTCAACATCGTGACTGCCAGCTGACTACTATCCGCTGCCTCTGTGCACTACAGTCTCCTGCTTGCAACTCGCCTGTGTTCAACATCGTGGCTGCCAGCTGATTACTATCCGCTGCCTCCGTGCACTACACTCTCATCTCATCTTTGCTGTGACTTCCTCTAGACTGCCGCTTTTCATTACCATCTGCTACACTTCGTGATCTACAGCTCCTGCCCTGCGCTGCACTCCTGTTTCCCATCGCTGTTGGTTCCTGTGGTTGCTACTGGTTACCTCCGTGTGCCGCTGAGTCCTGCCGCTGTGGTCAGCGCTATCGTCCATCTCCTGCTGATCCACTCTCCACGCCTTCACGTGTTCCACTGGCCTCTACCCTCCTGTCAGCATTGGATTTGTATCTCTTCTACTACCCTCTGCTGGATCATCTCCATTCTCCTGGGTTTCCTATGAGTCCAGTTCCACGTGTTGCTGACTCCTGTGGATTCGTGTCCCTGTCGGTCTACTCACCTGTGCGCTGCACCTGCTAGACCGCTGCTTCTCCTATCCAGGGACTTCCTATCCAGTCGGCCTCCAGCCGCTCAGGTACCGCTGCATCCCATCTGACTGCTACTGCTGAACCACGGTATGCATACTTCTCATTGACTGTGCTGTGTATTGCATATCTTGCTGGACTGTGTTTGGTTCTCTCTGGAGTCTGCTATCCGCTGAGTCTATTGCCATCATTGACTGTGTTATCATTGTGCTGGACTACTTCAAGAGACTTTCTAGATTGCAGACCTGATCAGTCATTTACATATATATATACCTATATTGTGCATATTACTGTGGATCGTGTATAAGGTGCCTGTGTATATCCTGTGTTGCAGTCTTCCCCCGTGCACCTCCTCACATATATATGCAGTGGTACAACTTGCTGATGTCAGACCACTGATCCCTGTTTCCGGTATCACCTGTTCCATTATCCTCTCACATAGCAGTGGTACAACTTGCTACCGCAGACCACTGACTACCTGGATACCTCCACTTGGATTCCATTCCTTCACTCAGACAGCGGTACAACTTGCTACCCGCAGACCGCTGACTCTCATCACCTCCTTGTTTCTGTTGGACATTCCTCCTCACTATAGCAGTGGTACAACTTGCTATCGCAGACCACTGACTACCTTCACGTGTCCTTGTCCATACAGTTCCTTGTGTATCATTACCTCATTATTACCAGTGTTGCTAGTCATAGACTTTCCTGAGCATCTCATCGGCCATCATTTCATGTTCCGTGATCACCCAGCTACCAGAGTACCCTATTACCATCTACATTGCTCTGGTAAGCCTACCATCTGGTGATCCCTGGGTAAAGACTCCTAGTGCCCGTGACAGTAAGATCAGGCCATGACAGACCCAGATGTGGAACCTACCGCCAAAGAGATGCTGCAACATCTGGTTAGCCGTGTGGAGCAACAGGATGCCCGCCAACAGCTGTTACTTCAGTGTTATCAGTCATTAACCTCCCAAGGAACATCTGGACAGACTGTGACAGCTACTACTGAAGCTCCTGTGCTTTCCTCCGTTTCCCCATTGCCATCCCAGGTGTCTATAGCTTCCACGCTTCACCTGCCTACTCCGTCAAAGTACGATGGAGACCCCAAAACTTGTAGGGGTTTCCTTAACCAATGTTCAGTCCATTTTGAGCTCCAACCTCAAAATTTTTCTACCCATCGTTCCAGAGTGGCCTATCTTATCTCTTTGTTTTCAGGACAAGCCCTGGCTTGGGCCTCCCCTCTGTGGGAGAGGAACGATCCAATATTACAAGATAGTGCCAAATTCATTTCTACATTCCGAAGTGTGTTCGATGAACCAGGTCGTGTGACCTCCGCTGCTTCCAGCATCCTCCGTCTGCGACAAGGATCTCATACTGTAGGCCAGTACGTCATTCAATTTAGGATCTTAGCCTCTGAACTTCAGTGGAACACTGAAGCCCTAGTTGCCGCCTTCTGGCAGGGGCTTTCCGATAAAATTAAAGATGCACTGACTACCCAAGAGCTTCCTTCGTCACTTGAAGATTTGATCTCTCTATGCCATCGTGTTGATATGAGATTTCGTGAAAGAGAGGCTGAGAAAACGACTTCTGCTAAAGCACCTTTTCGCTCTAACCCTCAATTTCGTCCAGTGTCACCCGCTGTGATTCCCATGGAGATTGGACGTTCCAAGTTATCTTCTGAGGAGAGGAAACGAAGAGTCAAGAATAGACTCTGTATCTATTGTGCTGATTCCACTCATGTCCTCAGCTCCTGCCCTAAGAGATCGGGAAATGCCAGGCCCTAACTAGTTCTGGAGAGGTGAAGTTAGGGTCCCTGGAGTCCTCTCCATCGTCTATGAAATCTAAAGTCTGCGCTTTTGATGTGACTATTTCCTTTGCTACCAAGACCTTTGAGTCACAGGCATTGATTGATTCCGGAGCAGCAGGAAATTTTATTTCCAAATCGTTAGTTAATCAATGGTCTCTACCAATGATTACCTTAAAAACTCCCATTACTGTGACGGCTATCGATGGATCACGTCTCATCAACGGTCTCATCACCCAGAGTACGTCTCCAGTAACCCTTCAGATTGGTGCTCTGCATCATGAAGAGATATCGTTTTTAATTCTTCCTGTTACGACAAGTCCGATTGTCCTAGGCCTTCCATGGCTTCAGTGTCACTCTCCCCAGATTGACTGGCGCACCCCTCAAGTCACGTCTTGGGGGCCTGAAT
Source organism: Mixophyes fleayi (assembly GCF_038048845.1). NCBI lineage: Eukaryota > Metazoa > Chordata > Amphibia > Anura > Limnodynastidae > Mixophyes > Mixophyes fleayi. The sequence continues at coordinate 249,960,451 of NC_134404.1, read as the reverse complement.
GTCACCATCATTGCCTTTCCCAAGTCATTCCTCTCAAGGTACAGCAAGCTTCCATTTCAGCTATTTCACCGGGACTCCCTCCTCAATATGCTTCATTTACCGATGTTTTTGATAAAGCTCAGTCTGAACGTCTTCCTCCTCATCGTTCTTGGGATTGTCCGATTGATCTTCTTCCTGGCAAGACTCCTCCCAGAGGCCGGGTCTATCCACTCTCGTTACCTGAAACTCAAGCTACATCTGAATATATACGGGAGAACCTCCAGCGTGGGTTCATTCGACCTTCCACCTCGCCCGCTGGAGCTGGGTTCTTCTTTGTCAAAAAGAAGGATGGATCATTACGCCCTTGTATAGATTTTCGTGGACTCAATGCCATTACTATCAAGAACCGGTATCCCATTCCGTTGATCACTGAGCTATTTGACCGCATTAAGGGAGCCCGTATTTTTACTAAGTTGGATCTTCGTGGTGCTTACAATTTAATCAGAATCCGTTCCGGTGACGAATGGAAGACGGCGTTTAACACCAGAGACGGGCATTACGAATATCTGGTAATGCCTTTCGGGCTATGTAATGCCCCCGCTGTTTTTCAGGGCTTCATCAATGAGATTTTTCGGGACTTATTATATGTATGTGTCGTCGTCTACCTGGACGACATATTGATTTTTTCACAGGACCTGCCTTCTCACCACCAACATGTGGCAGAAGTCCTCTCCAGGCTACGGAAAAATTCATTGTTCTGTAAATTAGAAAAATGTTCATTCGAATTACCCCAGATTCCATTCTTGGGGTATATTGTTTCCGGAGTTGGCCTGAAGATGGATCCTGACAAAGTAAATGCTGTACTACATTGGCCCCAGCCAACTACTCTTCGTGCCATCCAGCGTTTTTTAGGTTTTGCCAATTACTATAGACGCTTCATTCAAGACTTTTCTTCCATTGCATCTCCTATTGTGGCCCTGACTCGTAAAGGGGCTAATCCTAAGCAATGGTCTACTGAGGCTAGTCAAGCCTTTCAAACATTAAAAGAGTCCTTCTCTTCGGCTCCAATCCTTCGTCAGCCTGATGTGACACTCCCTTTTTTCCTAGAAGTAGATGCCTCTAATGTGGGCTTAGGAGCTATTCTCTCCCAACGCTCGGAACAGCAAAAATTCCACCCTTGTGCCTTCTATTCTCGGGGTCTCCTACCCGCAGAGAAGAATTATACCATCGGAGACAAGGAATTACTGGCTATCAAAGCCGCATTAGAGGAATGGAGATACTTGTTGGAGGGAGCTCGCCATCCGGTGACGATCTTCACGGATCATAAGAACTTGTCATATCTCCAGTCTGCCCAATGCTTGAACCCTCGTCAAGCAAGATGGTCTCTTTTCTTTTCCCGTTTTGAATTAATAATTACCTTCAAACCAGCTGCCAAGAACAAAAAAGCTGATGCCTTATCTAGAGCCTTTGCTACGTCCTCTGATATAGAAGAGGTTTCCAACCATACCATTCTAGACCCCAAATGTATCTCACTGGCTGCTTCATCCACCAAAACGCTACCATTTGGGAAGACCCTCGTGCCTCCTACTCTAAGGAGGAAAATCCTTTCGTGGTTCCATGCCTCTCGTTTTTCTGGACACGCCGGTGAACACAAGACTTTTGAGATCCTCTCTCGAAGTTACTGGTGGCCTTCAATGAGGAGAGACGTCAAAGAGTTCATTGCTTCCTGTGAATTATGTTCGCAATTCAAATCCTCCCGCAGAACCCCAGCAGGGTTGCTGCGACCACTACCCATTCCGTCCAAACCATGGACCCATATTAGTATGGATTTCGTTACTGACTTACCACCTAGTAAGAACCATAACACTATTTGGGTGGTAGTGGACAGATTTTCGAAGATGGCTCATTTCATCCCTCTGTCTGGTTTGCCTTCCTCGTCTATCCTGGCTGAACATTTCATTAAAGAGATCTTCCGTATCCATGGATGTCCATCTGAGATTGTGTCTGATGGAGGAGTACAATTCGTGTCCAGATTCTGGCGAGCCCTTTGTAAAACCTTGGGCATACGATTAGCACTCTCATCTTCTTACCATCCACAATCCAATGGACAAACCGAACGTGTCAATCAAGATCTTGAGACTTTTATAAGGATATTTTCATCAGCCAATCAAGACAACTGGGTAGAGTTACTCCCTTGGGCTGAGTTCGCCCATAACAACATGTACCATGAGTCATCATCCAAAACTCCATTCTTTGTGGTCTACGGTCACCATCCGTCTTTTCCGGAATTTCCTGCCCTCCCGCCCACCCAAGTTCCTGCGGTGGAGACTGTTTGTCAGACCTTTAAAAATATCTGGTCTCAGGTTAGAACCTGTTTGAAGAAGACATCTGTCAAATATAAATCTTTCGCTGATAAGAAGAGGCGGGCTATTCCACCACTAAAAATTGGAGATCGTGTCTGGTTATCCACAAAAAATATTCGTTTGAAGGTTCCATCCATGAAATTCGCCCCTCGTTTTATTGGTCCATATAGGATCATTCAAGTTATCAATCCAGTATGTGTGAAACTTCTTCTTCCTAAGAGTCTTCGGATTTCTAATGCCTTCCATGTGTCTTTACTCAAACCTCTTATTATCAACCGTTTTTCAACTCCTCCCTCAGCTCCGCAGCCAGTTCAAGTCCATCAGGAGGAGGATTTTGAGATTACCGAGGTACTAGATGCAAAAATTTCGCGAGGAGTCTTCCACTTCCTCGTTCATTGGAAGGGCTTTGGTCCTGAGGAGCGCTCTTGGATCAAAGCTGAAGATCTTAATGCTCCTGCCCTTTTGAAGAAGTTTTACTCCAAAAATCCGGACAAGCCCGGTTCCAGGCGTTCTGTGCCCACCTTTAAAAGGGGGGGTACTGTCACTCACCGGACCGTGAGTGCCTCTTCCCGGACATTTAGGAACCGTGGCCGTCCACCATCCTGAGGGTCTGCGCATGCGCAGCCCTTTTCTATACTTCAGTGTATACCCCTTTAACTTAATTGGCAGATCAGGCAACCTCCCTATATTAAGCACCTGTGGTCACCACCACGTTGCCTGATCTTGGAGTCTCATTCCTCATGAGTCTCTGAAGGTGTTCCTGTATTACTTGTGTATTCAGTGCTGCTGATTCCTGTGGTTTCCAAACCACTTCTACTACTGTGGTTCCATACCACTTCTACCATCAACTGTATCATCATGACTGTTTGCTGATTTCTATCCGCTGCCTCCGTGCACTACAGTCTTCTACACCACTTCAACGTTATTTTATATCAATGTGACTGTTTGCTCATTGCTATCCGCTGCCTCCGTGCACTCCAGCTTTTACCTCACTCACCTGCTTCTCATCAAGTCTGTTTGCTGATTTCTATCGGCTGCCTCTGTGCACTACAGTCTCCTGCTTGCAACTCGCCTGTGTTCAACATCGTGACTGCCAGCTGACTACTATCCGCTGCCTCTGTGCACTACAGTCTCCTGCTTGCAACTCGCCTGTGTTCAACATCGTGACTGCCAGCTGACTACTATCCGCTGCCTCTGTGCACTACAGTCTCCTGCTTGCAACTCGCCTGTGTTCAACATCGTGGCTGCCAGCTGATTACTATCCGCTGCCTCCGTGCACTACACTCTCATCTCATCTTTGCTGTGACTTCCTCTAGACTGCCGCTTTTCATTACCATCTGCTACACTTCGTGATCTACAGCTCCTGCCCTGCGCTGCACTCCTGTTTCCCATCGCTGTTGGTTCCTGTGGTTGCTACTGGTTACCTCCGTGTGCCGCTGAGTCCTGCCGCTGTGGTCAGCGCTATCGTCCATCTCCTGCTGATCCACTCTCCACGCCTTCACGTGTTCCACTGGCCTCTACCCTCCTGTCAGCATTGGATTTGTATCTCTTCTACTACCCTCTGCTGGATCATCTCCATTCTCCTGGGTTTCCTATGAGTCCAGTTCCACGTGTTGCTGACTCCTGTGGATTCGTGTCCCTGTCGGTCTACTCACCTGTGCGCTGCACCTGCTAGACCGCTGCTTCTCCTATCCAGGGACTTCCTATCCAGTCGGCCTCCAGCCGCTCAGGTACCGCTGCATCCCATCTGACTGCTACTGCTGAACCACGGTATGCATACTTCTCATTGACTGTGCTGTGTATTGCATATCTTGCTGGACTGTGTTTGGTTCTCTCTGGAGTCTGCTATCCGCTGAGTCTATTGCCATCATTGACTGTGTTATCATTGTGCTGGACTACTTCAAGAGACTTTCTAGATTGCAGACCTGATCAGTCATTTACATATATATATACCTATATTGTGCATATTACTGTGGATTGTGTATAAGGTGCCTGTGTATATCCTGTGTTGCAGTCTTCCCCCGTGCACCTCCTCACATATATATGCAGTGGTACAACTTGCTGATGTCAGACCACTGATCCCTGTTTCCGGTATCACCTGTTCCATTATCCTCTCACATAGCAGTGGTACAACTTGCTACCGCAGACCACTGACTACCTGGATACCTCCACTTGGATTCCATTCCTTCACTCAGACAGCGGTACAACTTGCTACCCGCAGACCGCTGACTCTCATCACCTCCTTGTTTCTGTTGGACATTCCTCCTCACTATAGCAGTGGTACAACTTGCTATCGCAGACCACTGACTACCTTCACGTGTCCTTGTCCATACAGTTCCTTGTGTATCATTACCTCATTATTACCAGTGTTGCTAGTCATAGACTTTCCTGAGCATCTCATCGGCCATCATTTCATGTTCCGTGATCACCCAGCTACCAGAGTACCCTATTACCATCTACATTGCTCTGGTAAGCCTACCATCTGGTGATCCCTGGGTAAAGACTCCTAGTGCCCGTGACAAAGTAACGTTAAAAGTAATGTTTCAGGACAAAGAAGAGGAACGGTCCCACCCGCAGGGGCAGCTGCTGAAAGTGGTGAGAATAATGAAAAGGTTAACACAGGGGGAGACATCCATTGTACTACAGCAGCAATTTCAGCAACTAGTTTTAGTGATTTGGTAGACTTACATCCTGTCTGTACAGCAGCAGTTCCCAATGGGAAAGCAGACAGGAATAGTGATGTTCCCTTAAAACATGTAGCAAAGCATGATACATGCACTAGGTCTGAAACATTTTCAATTTTGTCTGATTTCCCTGATCCTAGGAAAGATTTGACCAAATGTCAGCAGTTTATTAGATATTATGGTAATGTGTATGAGCCAACTAATAACGATTGGCGAGTATTATTGAAGACCTGTCTTCCTCTCAATACTGACATACAAAAGTTCATTAAGGATTGTATGTTGGAGGAGGATGAATCCTTAACCGAGGATGATAATCAGGACAATATTAAACAAATAAACACACGGTTGGCCACATATTTCCCATATTTCCCAGTGAGAGTGGACTGGAGTAAAATTTTTAGTATTCAGCAAAAAGATAGTGAAAATGCAACAGACTACTTTTGCAGGGCTCTGATGGAGATGGTCAAATATACTGGGGTACCAGACATAAAAGATAATGTATATTACAGAGAGGTTGCTGTTAAAGTTCTAATGGATGGCCTCAGGGAGAATTTTCATGTTTTATATTTTTCACTGTTAGACAGGCATGTACTGGATACTGTTATATTTGAAGAAAGTGTTATAGAAAGAGACCCCTTTGCCTTTCCCACTTAGTCAAGTAGCTGAATATGAGGTACTGAGAATGACATGTGAGTTTGCAGAGGGAAAATCGATTGATATACATTAGTCTTTAGCATTTTTCTAGTCTAGAGGGCGATGTTGAGGTGACTGAGAAATCGTTTTATAGCAATACCAGCACATGATTAGGACACTACATAGAGGACTTTAGACAGTGACACAGTTACCAACTGAAGTAGCTGCTAGTGAGGTCCACACTTACACGCACAACCATACATGGCTGTCACATCAGGGAGAACATAGCTGTCAAATAGACAACAGGGTTTTATGTGACAACTAACAAATCTATGTTTTGTTTGTTTTTCGTTGTATTGTTTTAGTTTTAAAAAGGTGAACACATACACACATGCACGCATACACATATTGGTTAATATAGGAAGATTTGTGTTACCCGAGGGATAAACTGTCTGGAAGGTGAAGAGATGTGGTGAGGAGTCTGGTGGACTCTGGAGAGATGGACAAGGTAGACCAATAGAGCCATCCCATATCCCTCCTGCTGATGGGTTTTCCTCCAGGTAAAACAAATACACGTCATCCAATTACCACCTGTCACGAGCCGCGGCGGTACTCACAGCCGCCGCGGCTCGCTTCTCATGCGCCCCAGCGTCCCGGCCGTCACCTTGACGACCGGGACGTCATTTCCTCTTCCTGTCCGGCCGTTACCAGGGCAACGGCCAGACGCTAGTACACTAGCGCTGCGTCCCGGCGGTGCTGGTAGCCGGGCGCATGCACATAGCAGGCAGCCTGTGGGCTGATTAGGCTTATTAACAGGCATTAGCCTGCAACTGTGTAGGTCAGGGGCAAGCCCTGATTGGCCCTGCTGGATACTAGTAAATTAGTCTGCAGGAGTGTGTTCAACTGCTGATTGGTCTGTGTCTGTACTTAAGGCAATGAGGTCTGCTGCCTCATTGCCGGTTATAGCTTCTGTGCTCCAGTCTGCTGACCTGCTTGTTCCAGTTCCTGTATCCTGTATCTACGTTTGACTTCCCGTGTATGACCCTTGGCTTCGTATTGGACTTCGCTTGTGTTTCCTGTGACCCTGATCCTTGGCTTGTTTACCCGTTCTGCTACTTTGCCTGTGACCTCTGACCTCAGCTTGTTCATCATTACTGTTACCTGCTGCCGGCCTTTGACCTCTGCGTGGACCTGACTCTTCTTGCCTGGGTTCTCCCCAGCCGGTACACACTTCACGACCCTCTGTCAGTCTGCAGCCCAGTCTGTCCCCACCATCAGGGGCTCCAGTGAACACCTGACTGGCAGAGTAGACTCCGGGTTGTGTTGTGCCGGCTGGAGGGGTTCCTAACATTATAACCGGCCTACTCACGGAGACAAGATTAGGATGGATGCAAGTGGATCCACACCGTCTCCGGCACAAACCATAGCAGGCCATGTTGAGTCTTTTTATCAGATGATGCAGGGATTGGCTGAGCGTATGTCTGTTCAAGAAGAAGCCACAAAAGCTTCACAACCTCCTCCAGGTCCCATCTGTGAGCCCAAAATGAATTTACCGGATCGGTTCTCCGGAGATAGAACCTTGTTTCGGAACTTCAGGGAGAGCTGCAAGCTCTATTTTCGTATGAGACCCCGCTCCTCCGGTTCAGAGCAGCAACGAGTTGGGATTATTATTTCCCTTCTACAGGGTGACCCCCAGTCCTGGGCGTTTTCTTTGCCACAGACCAGTCCGGCCATGCAGTCCGTAGACTCCTTCTTTGAGGCATTGGGTTTACTGTATGATGACCCGGATCGAGTGGCCTCCGCAGAAGCTCATCTACGGTCCTTGAAACAAGGCCGACGGTCAGCAGAAGAATACTGCGCGGAATTCCGTAGATGGTCACCTGACAGTGGATGGAACGACCCTGCCTTACGTAGTCAGTTCCGTGTCGGCCTATCTGAACAGATTAAAGATTCGCTGGTGCAATACCCGTCTCCTAGCTCTCTGGAGGATCTGATGCACCTCTCCATTAAAATTGACAGGAGATATAAAGAGCGGAAAACTGAAAAGGAAACGTCATCTCCTCCATCCGCCTTCGTTCCTATCTCCCAGGATGGTGAGGAACCAATGCAATTGGGAGCATACCGTCTTTCCTCTGAGGAAAGAGACAGGAGACGGTCACAAGGCTTATGTTTATATTGTGGCGCAAGAGGCCACTTCTCCCGTTCTTGCCCAAACAAGTCGGGAAACGAGCATGCCTAGGGAACGAGGGGAGAGTTCACTTAGGTCTACAAATTGTCTCCCAAAAAAATGCGGTATTGGTTCCTGCACAGCTCACGTTCAGTGCTTGTTCTGTGGGTCTGGCGGCCTTCATTGATAGTGGAGCTGCAGGTAACTTCCTGGACTTCGAGTTTGCCCGCTCTGCTGGAATTCCGCGGGTTAAACTCAAATCCGCCATCACGGTATGTGGCTTAGATGGTGCTCCATTGCCAGGCGGTAAGGTTACCTGGGAGACCCCGCTACTACAATTGAGGATTGGGGCTCTCCACTCCGAATCTATAGTCTTTCGTCTCATTGAATGCCCGTCAGTACCTTTGATTCTAGGTCATCCTTGGCTATCCTGTCATAACCCTGTCATAGATTGGGCAAAAGGAGAGATTGTCCAGTGGAGCTCTCATTGTTCACAGTCCTGTTTGACAGTACCTCTACGTGTGGTTCGGTCCATTCCGGAGCAGCTTCCCTCCCAGTATCATGACTTCTGGGATGTCTTCTCTAAAAAGGCTGCTGATATTCTACCACCGCACCGGGAGTTCGACTGTGCCATCGAGTTAATTCCAGGTACTAAACTACCCAAGGGACGTTTGTATTCTCTCTCTGGTCCAGAGACCAAATCCATGCAGGAGTACATTGATGAAAATCTGGAGAAAGGCTTCATCAGGCCATCTAAGTCTCCAGTAGGGGCTGGGTGCTTCTTTGTGTCCAAGAAGGACGGTGGACTCAGACCATGTATCGATTATCGGGGACTGAATATGATTACGGTTAAAAACACCTATCCGCTTCCTCTCATCTCTGTACTCTTTGATCAATTAAGAGGAGCAACGGTCTTCACAAAAATCGACCTTCGTGGTGCTTATAACCTCATACGCATTAGAGCAGGTGATGAGTGGAAGACGGCGTTCAACACGCTCTCGGGCCACTACGAATACTTGGTCATGCCGTTTGGCCTTAGTAACGCTCCTGCTGTGTTCCAGGATTTGATTAATGAGGTGTTACGTGAGTTCCTGGGACACTTTGTTGTTGTCTACTTAGATGACATTCTCATATATTCCAATTCATTGCCGGCACATCGGAGTCATGTCAGACAAGTCCTACAGAAACTACGGGAACATCATCTCTACGCGAAACTCGAAAAATGTGAGTTTGAGGTTAAGAAGGTATCCTTTCTTGGCTATATAATCTCTTCAGAGGGTTTCTCCATGGACCCCACCAAGGTCCAGGCAATCCTGGATTGGGTACAACCCAATAACCTCAAGGCGGTCCAGAGATTCCTAGGATTCGCCAATTATTACAGGAGATTTATTGGCGGTTTTGCTGACATCGTGGCTCCTATCGTTTCCTTGACCCGCAAAGGGGGTGATCCGGCTGTTTGGTCACGGCAAGCAATAAATGCATTTAAAACCTTAAAGGAAGCTTTTGTGTCCGCTCAGGTCCTTAGACACCCGGACCCAAAGGTACCATTTATTCTCGAGGTAGATGCTTCTGACGTCGGTGCTGGAGCTATCTTGTCACAAAAGGATCCTCAGACTCACCGCTTGCATCCATGTGCCTTTTTTTCCCGCCAATTCTCCTCAGCAGAGACCAATTATGACGTGGGAAATCGAGAATTACTAGCAATTAAATGGGCCTTTGAGGAATGGCGACACTGGTTGGAAGGCGCTGCACACCAGATCTCCGTTATAACAGATCATAAGAATCTGCAGTATATTCAGTCAGCTAAACGCCTAAACCCCCGTCAGGCTCGGTGGTCACTGTTCTTCACCCGATTTAACTTTATTATCACTTATCGTCCTGGTTCTAAAAATATTCAAGCAGACGCTCTGTCTAGAAGTTTTCTGGCACATCATGCCCCAGTCACTAACCCAGAGCCTATTGTTCCTGTATCCATGGTCCATGCCGGATTAACTCAAGATCTGAGCTGTACCTTACAAAGGTTTCAGAAGTTGGCTCCTGACAACACTCCGGTAGGACGGTTGTTTGTCCCAGTTCATTTAAGGAAGACAGTTCTTGCTGAAACACACAACAGTCGGACTGCTGGACATCCTGGCATCTACAAAACACTAGAGATACTTTCCCGTACTGTATGGTGGCCGTCTCTGTCTGCTGACGTCAAGAGTCACGTCCGGTCCTGTGAAGTTTGTGCCAGGAACAAAGTTCCCAGGACTCGCCCGGTAGGTCAGTTAGTTCCGTTGGCCGCCCCTGGTAAACCTTGGACACATCTGTCCATGGACTTTATAGTCGATCTGCCACCCTCTGCGGGACACAATACCATTTGGGTCGTGGTAGACCGGTTCAGCAAGATGGCGCATTTCATTCCACTCACTAGGCTTCCTACTGCTCGAGATTTGGCAATCTTGTTCATTCAACACATTTTCCGCCTCCATGGACTCCCTACAGACATCGTCTCCGACCGGGGTTCCCAGTTCATAGCGCAGTTCTGGAGATCATTCTGTACCCTCCTGGGAATCAAGGTCAGTTTATCATCTGCATACCACCCTCAGTCAAATGGGCAGACTGAAAGGGTTAACCAGTCCTTGGAGAAGTTCTTGCGATGCTACATATCGGAGTTCCATGACAACTGGTCCTCCTTGTTGCCCTGGGCAGAATTTGCCTGTAACAACTCCTGTCACTCATCCACGAAAACCTCTCCGTTCTTTTGCAATTATGGTTTCCACCCCAGATCTAACTCTTTGTATTCACTCCAGTCCGTTGGTATTCAGGAGATCCGTTCCACTGCCAGGGATCTCAGAGTTGTCTGGAAGAAAGTACATTCATCTTTAAAACAAGCCTCACTTGTTGCAAAAAAATTTTCGGACCGACACCGTACCCCCTGCTCTCTTAAGGTTGGCCAGAAAGTCTGGCTGTCTACAAAAAATATCAGGCTGAAGCAACCTTGCAAGAAGTTGGGCCCTAAATTCATCGGGCCGTTTCCCATCATCAAGCAGGTGAACTCTGTTGCATTTAGGTTAAAAATTCCGGGCTCGTTAAGAATTCCAAACACATTTCATTGTTCTCTGTTAAAACCAGTTCTTTATCCAGCTCAAGCCCAGTCTTCAGGCAAGCCACAGAGGTACAGTGTTCAGAAAATCTTGGATTCCAAAAAAGTGCAAGGACAGGTGCACTTTTTGGTACAGTGGAGGAACCGCGGGTTAGAAGAACGATCTTGGGTTCCGCGGAGACAACTCCATGCTCCCAAACAATTGAAGGAATTCTTCAGGAAATTTCCAAGAAAACCTGGGTGTCGGGGTCCCTTGACCCCTCCTCAAGGGGGGGTACTGTCACGAGCCGCGGCGGTACTCACAGCCGCCGCGGCTCGCTTCTCATGCGCCCCAGCGTCCCGGCCGTCACCTTGACGACCGGGACGTCATTTCCTCTTCCTGTCCGGCCGTTACCAGGGCAACGGCCAGACGCTAGTACACTAGCGCTGCGTCCCGGCGGTGCTGGTAGCCGGGCGCATGCACATAGCAGGCAGCCTGTGGGCTGATTAGGCTTATTAACAGGCATTAGCCTGCAACTGTGTAGGTCAGGGGCAAGCCCTGATTGGCCCTGCTGGATACTAGTAAATTAGTCTGCAGGAGTGTGTTCAACTGCTGATTGGTCTGTGTCTGTACTTAAGGCAATGAGGTCTGCTGCCTCATTGCCGGTTATAGCTTCTGTGCTCCAGTCTGCTGACCTGCTTGTTCCAGTTCCTGTATCCTGTATCTACGTTTGACTTCCCGTGTATGACCCTTGGCTTCGTATTGGACTTCGCTTGTGTTTCCTGTGACCCTGATCCTTGGCTTGTTTACCCGTTCTGCTACTTTGCCTGTGACCTCTGACCTCAGCTTGTTCATCATTACTGTTACCTGCTGCCGGCCTTTGACCTCTGCGTGGACCTGACTCTTCTTGCCTGGGTTCTCCCCAGCCGGTACACACTTCACGACCCTCTGTCAGTCTGCAGCCCAGTCTGTCCCCACCATCAGGGGCTCCAGTGAACACCTGACTGGCAGAGTAGACTCCGGGTTGTGTTGTGCCGGCTGGAGGGGTTCCTAACACCACCATGCAGGATCCTCAAGTATACACAGGTGTACCAATGAAATATGTCTGGGTAGAGGTGTATTGAAATGTTTCTAATGTATTACTGTATCATACTCAAAGCTTTGGTTATTTAATGTGATAGTCCTAGAGTTATAATAGATGATAGGGGTATTCATGTTATTGATAATAGATGTATAATGTATGAGTAGTGGTAACAAATCACATACTTTCAGTTAGCCATAAACCAGTGTGAACATAAAGTAGTGGTACTCGGTAGAATGAATTGAATAGAATAAGAGTTGGAACTTGATTGAAGTGCCACTAGTCCTTTCCCGCTACCAAAAGATCACCCCTGGGCAGACTCCTAACCTGTCAGTTTTTGAAATGTTCTTGACCCCTCGTGAGATGAGATTGTAACTGGGAGGCTAGGTTAGACCTTGAGAGAAGGTAAATAGTGAGACAGTAACCAAGAACGTCCAAAACACTGTTTCCTGAAAGGTCACACTAACTGTCAGGATGTTGGATCGGGAGAGTAAGTTGTGGAGCAGAAATCTCTTAAGCTTAGGTTATTTGCCAGACAGGTACCAGGTGTAGGCTACCAGCCCCACGGCTTCAAGGGTAGCAGAGACACACTGGTGCCCATACCACCCACTGCAGAGGTGCCAACACTCAGAGAAGGGTCCAAGGGCACTTATGAGTTTGTACTGGAAGGCCTCGAATGCAGTTAGTAGCACCTGAGCCAAAGGCTAAGACTGGTGTCCAGCAGGAAGTTGTAGTTTTTCCTCTTTTGTGTTTCTCTCATTTCACTCTCTTCTCGGGATGGTTAATTCTTTTGATTATTAGCAGGTGACAGAGACTGGTTCAGGTAATGATAAGGAGGTATTGGGGAGGAAGAAGTTAGTAGCATAATCAGTCCAGTCAATTACTCTATTTAATTCAGGGGTAAAGGAAAATTTAGAAACCTTGGAGCTTGGAGAAAGTGCGAGGGGCTATTGTCTGAGTAGCATTACGTCCGCAAGTACGGCGACCCCATAGTTAAAAAGAGACACACCCAGCGATGCCAGTCCAGTAATATTCGGACTTGAGCAGGCATCCTTGAGAATGATTATCATTCTTGGGAGGGTAAGGTTTTAGACCAAACAAAGTGCTGGGCATGCTCACGCATGCCTCAGTGATTATATCAAGTAGGATTAGTTCTCTTTCCACTAAATATTCTTGAGGTACCCAAACTATGGGTGGGAGGTCACTAGGGGAAAAAGTAGGACACCTAGGTCCCTTAGTCGGAAGTCTCCCAATGCTTTGCAAGCTGATCACTGTTAAATCTAAGTATTGAGAGACTGGGAAGAACGAACAGACAATAGCCCGCCCACAAGTGTTGATGAAAACAAACTGATGACATTGTTAGAATTGTGTATATTAACGCAAGCTGAAGGAGATTGCATATGACATTATTGATAGACATAGGATGATGCTATTGATGAACATGAAGTGTTTAAATGTATTCTGAGCTTAAAGACATGCGTTGGACAGAAGAACCTGTTAAACTTAAAGAACTGTAGTAGAGAATTCTGTATAGCTGATACACGTTCTACTGTACCATGTACCTTTCCAAATAATGTATTAAGTGTTTTATTGCACCCTTGAAGGGCATACAAAAGGTTATCTCCAAGCTCCAGAAGTGTACGGTTTATAGTAAAAGAAGAAGTCGTTTAGAGGATTAAGACTCTCTCTTATGATAACTTGTTTAGATCTACAAACAGCGTGGACATACACCAAGGGGGATTTGTATTACATAACAATGAAACGTGGTACTGAGATCCTGCTTATAACATCTTTAAGGTGATAGTTTATTGTACTATCAAAGGGTGGACTGTTGAATTCGTATAATTGGATGAACGAAAGTATATTGGTTTAATATTGGTTTGCCGTGCGTATTGCGAAGCATACGCCACGTGTTACGTGGCGTGGTGCGTTCGCACGGTTAAATACGCACTCGCATTATAACAGTTAGTTATTTATATAATTTCATATTGGTTCTGTTACACTGTAATTCAGGAGCAGATAGTATTCGGTTTATTATTAGTCTATATATATATATATATATATATATAGTGATTATATGTACATTGTAGTGTTATCAAATGTTTAGGTAATAGGAAAGGTGTCATGCCTGATATCATATTGAAGCCCTAATCATCAGCAGATGTCCGGTGCAGTCGGCCAAGAGATCGCACATTGCATACTTTAGTTATTGATATTAGAGAGTAAACCTTTGTATGATACTGGCTATGAAAAGGAGCAGACCCCCTGGAGAGAAGACCCCCACCTTTGGATTCCTTAGATTGAATCAACCTATTACCTGTCTGGCCAGGACCCACCCAACGTCTGGACCTATAGAAACAATCTACGTCATCTCTATTGTTCACAATGAAACGCTGAATGTATATATATTAGCTGCATCTCACTGGGGCCTCAGTCAACTCTGACACAATATTCTATACAGAATATTGTCCATCGGGTCCCGTGGGTGCACAGCGTGCACAAGCGATTGCATTGGTATGTACTTATCTTTTGGTATTGGCTGTGCTGTACTGTATGTATATCATGATATAATAATAATGTATTGAATTGTTGACTATTTACATCTGCTAAAATAAATCACTTTGTGCTTTGGACACACATACAATTGATTGGGCAATGCTTATTTTAAACTGATAGAATTACTTTAATAGTCAGTATAAAGTACTGTCCTTCTGTATCATGTAGAGGTCACTAGATGCCTCTCTGCATTGTGCAGGAAACACTAGAAGGCTCTCTGTAGCGCACAGCAGTTCCAAGAAAGGTCTCTGTAGCGCACAGTGGTTTCAAGAAAGCTCTTTGTAGTGCACATGGGCCACTAGAAGGCTCACTGTAGTGCACAAGGGTCACTAGAAGGCTCTCTGTAGTACACAAGGGTCAGTAGAAGGCTCTCTGTCTTGTACAAGGGTCACTAGAAGACTCTCTGTGGTGTAGATTGATCACTAGAAGGCTCTCTGTAGTGCACAAGGGTTACTAGAAGGCTCTCTGTGGCATACAGGGATAACTAGAAGGCTCTCTGTGGTGTACAGGGATTACTAGAAGGCTCCTTGTAGTGTACATATGTTCACTAGAAGGCTCTCTGTATTGTGCAGGGATCAATAGAAAGCTTAGAGAGAAAGTTTTTTATGTCACACCAATTTATGAATGTACTAATATAGGAGTCATTTCACCCAATATTTAGATTCCTGTGAATAGACTTCATATATTCAGCATGGGGTGCTGCCACTAAACTGAGTTTAGTGACAGAAAGTAAAAAAATAATTTATTTAATGTGATGCACATGAATTACTTCTTGTTACCTATATTTGTTATATATTAGATTGACATTTCATACTAAAACCACTTTTAGTAAGTTAGTATTTAAAACTTATTCTGTTATTAAAAAACATCAAAATAAAGTGAATTAGTGTATTGTGTATAAATTAAATGTGAAGTTAAGATAGCTGGCTGCACTTGTTGTTTTAGGTCCTCTAATTTGTTGAGATTTAGGGGTATATTTACTAAACTGCGGGTTTGAAAAAATGGGGATGTTGCCTATAGCAACCAATCAGATTCTAGCTTTCATTTATTTAGTACTTTCTACAAAATGACAGCTAGAATCTGATTGGTTTCTATAGGCAACATCCCCACTTTTTCAAACCCGCAGCTTAGTAAATCTAGCTCTAGATTTGCTGGATTAACTTTGACAAATTATCTTGCAAACATAGTTTGTCAGATTACTTTATGTTAACAATATAGACTTGTATATGGGGTTAGGGGACTATCCCCTCTTTGTATTTTTAAAAAAGATTTAGTAGAATAGTATCACCCCTAAATCATAATTCACAGCTTCTTATATTTCACTTGATAGATACATTTTTATTTTTCTATTCTTTGTTGAATGTATTCATTCTACATATGTATCCTTTTGAATCTCACTATTTGAGCTGTATTCAGGATGCTATGTGGTCACTTTCATTCATTTATTCATTCATTCATTCAATTCATTCATTCACAATGTATTTGTAGCTGCCTAATATACGCTCCGTTCTACCTATGGGCATTGTGAAGCTGTGATACCTATAACAATCTATATCTGTCATATTCTCTTTGAATATAATGTATCGATGCACCTCTGATTAGAATTTCAGCAACACAGTGCAGCCAGAAGAATGCTGATGTGATTCGCTGGTCAAATTGCTTTATCAGGACATAGAAACGTGCATCTGGTCACTAGACTGCTCTCTGACGTGTACAAAGTCACTAGAAAGCTCTCTGTAGTGTGCATCATTATCATAATATATTTCTAAATTTTGTCATAGGTAAAATACTGTTATCATCCAATTTTATTTGGAGGTATGTCCGGCTCATGCTGCTCTGCCTTTAGAGCAGGAGCTGTGCCACCTAACAGGAAGCGCATAGCATTGTCAATGTATTTAAAGGGGAAGTTTTTTCCAAATTTTAAATTTTAAATGTTAAATTTTAAGGTTTGGGTGTGACTGTTATTTTCAGATTTAACTGGTTTTAAAGGTACGTTTTATATTTTATTTCTTGCTTACTTTTTGTTACATAATGCAATCAATATATATTTTTAAATACTTTGTTTCAAGCTTTCTGCAATTTTTACACAGTTAATTTTAAAAAAAATTAAGTAAAAAACAGCTAGGTCTCCTGATTTTTTTTAGTATTTTAAAAGTGAGTGGTGTCATTTTTACTTTAAATGTATTTTTTACTTTCGTTTTAATTTTTTTTTCATTATTGGGGCAACCCTGGTTTGTTTAATAGATATCTAATGTTTCCAGCACTACATTATTCGTTCTGAAATCTATTGAATAAAGAATCAGTATTATTTTATATAAAGATCCATTTTATATGGATCCATTTTATATATCCATTAAACCTGCCTAATTCAGGTCTCCCTTGTACTTTGATGATGTCACCTCAAATTGTAATGTAGAAGAGTCTAGTGTTTTTTTTATTAACTGTACACAGACGCTGATTCAAACTTTATACCTGATTCATCAAGGCACGCATATTGAGCGCAACGTGTTTTTGTTTTCAAATGCACCTAAATCGGCTCTGCGTAAACCTAAATTCAACAAAGAATGGATCTCAGGATACGTGCACTGATCACTTCAGGTATGGGTTGTCGAAGTCGTATAATTGGATGAACGAAAGTATATTGGTTAATATTCTTTTATTGGTCGATTGCACTCCGTTACACGTTGCATACGGCTATCACACGGTAAAATACGCACGTACACACTCGCATTACAACATTTAGTTATTTATATAATTCATATTCATATTGGTTCTGTTACACAGTAATTTATGAGCAGATATTATTTAGTTTATTATTAGTTTATATATTATGATTATATGTACACTTTAGTGTTATCTAAGCTTCAGGTTATGGGAAATGTTTCATGTCTGATATCATTCTAATTCCCTATTCATCAGCAGCTGTCCGGTTCCATCGCCGAAGAGATCGCATATTGCATACTCTAGTTATTGATGTTAGGCAATATCTTGTCAGATTGATATCAGACTGTAAAATGCTAATGGACTAGTTGTAACTGGTTTCTGGGTGGGAGATTCATCTGAAATGTTGACCTCAGCCTTTGAGGGGTTGTTTGAACTAGCCTATGTTCTGTTTACCCTGGACCCACCCGAAGTCTGGACCTATAGAAGCAAGCCACGTCATCTGCATTGTTCTCTCTGTAACACTGAATGTATATATGATCATAGCTGCGCTCCCAGTTCAAGGGTGAACTACTGTTCACTGGTGCCCGTGGTAGCGCAGCGGTATGTATGTATCTTTTAGTATTGGCTGTACTGTACTGTATCATAAAATAATAATGTATTGAAATGTTAACTATTTACATCTGCTAAAATAAATCACTTTGTGCGTTGGAAACACAATACAATCGCTTGGGCAATGCTTATTCGAAAACGATAGAATTACTTTAATAATTTGGGGGCTATGAGTTTGGAGGTTATGTTATCGGCAGGTATGCAACGCTTACGGTTTTCGGTTCCTCAACAAAGGGTGGATTGAGGGACGCATCTCATACGGGAAAGAACGCAATGTGTTCAAGACCTGTGGTTCACTCAGAAACCGAATGTCCGTTGTTGCATAGTCTGAAGGAACACTAATTTGAATCTAGGGGCAAGAAAGAAAAATGTTTCTTTTTATTTTCGTTTTGCGTTTTAAAGGGTATTGCATTGCATAGGGTATGTGTACTTCCTGCATTAAGTATGTGTATTTCCGGTATTGTTGCCACGTGTGTAAACAGTCATGATCATAGTCTGTATAGTGTATGCATAGTGTAATCACTTGGTAAAATCTCTGAAAAGATAGTGCCATTGTTTGGCAAATTTATTTTCTGTACAGAAAACAAAAGGTTGTGTATGTAAATGTTATACATAAAGACAAAAGTATACTGGTAATGGAATATAGGTTTTGTTTTGCACGTGCGCCCAATACTAATCACAACGTTTATTGATAAAGGGTATTGTTTGCTGGAAGGGACAGAGCACTGCAGTGTTATCTGTGGTCCGCCTAAAGTTCATTGAGCGGTGCGATTCGACCGCATGATAAGGCCGTGATTGAGTATTGGGAGGGCAGCGTGGAACTGTTGAAAATTGATAGCGCTTTAGTTCAGGTGTGTCTGACGGGGCATGGTAAAAAGAGGACCTGACAACAAAGGTTCTGTTCTCGGTGTGAACAGGATATAAAGAAACCTTTGTGTGGAGTGATGTTCTGTTCTAACAAAGAGCAAGTGATAAAGAGACACCACAGAGTATACATGGCAGGTATACTCAAAGCGAAAATAACAGGTTTTTGCGGCATTCCCAATAGTAATCGCAAAGTTTACTGATAGTTAGTATCTGTAAGCGGTGCGATCGGACCGCATGGTTGATTTAGTGCAGCCGTGATTGTGACTTGGGAGATGTGGGAGGAAATACGCTGCAACCACTGATATTCTTGATTGATATCGGTTGCTAACAGTGGTAAAGTACTCAAACTAGGAAAGGCATTGTTATTTTTAAAGGGACGTACCTGCTGAAATCGTCCAGGGCCAAGAAGACATGGCCAATTGTGTGCTGCCTAATGAATGGCCGGTTGGTTCGGCAAAGTATGTTATGCATAATAAATATGGTGCGTATGCAATGACATACTGCGACAAATGGGTCAAGATGACCCGGGAGTGTGTGAAAACTTTCCCAAACATAGGTAGTTTTGACTCAGAGGTGTTAAATAATGTTAGAGATAAAGTGCGGTTGATTAAATCAACAAAAACGAGAATTGAACATGATGACTGTTTAAAATTGTGGCAAGGGAGCGCGTGTTCAGCCGAAGTAGGTGTGGCGCAAATTGCGCGCACAACAGAAGTGAGCGTTGCAAAACATGGAGAATGGTTGATTAAGTCAACGAAAGTGAGAAATGCACATAATCATTGTTTAAAATCGTGGCAAATGGAAGGTAACACGTGGCAGAGCAGCGAACGCACAACGGAAGTGAGTGTAAGGAAAAACACGTGTTCAGCGGAAGTAAGCGTACCGGAAACAAGCATTCCGGAAGTGTGCGTTGCAAAGTGTGGCGAACTGAGCGCAAGCACACCCCCGACAAATTTGGTCGGGGCGGAAATTACAGCCAATACCAAAAATGTAAAAACTGTAACTAGTAACTTGTATGTTGTTTTAAGTGATGTTAAAAGTAATGTTTCAGGACAAAGAGAAGGAACGATCCCACCAGCAGGGATTGCGTCTGAAAGTGGTGAGAATAATGTAAAGGTTAACACAGGGGGAGACATCCATTGTACTGTAACAGCAATTCCAACAACTAGTTCAGAATGTAGTGATTTGGTAGGCTAACATCCTGTTCGCACAACAGCAGTTCCCAATGGGAAAGTGGACAAAGATGGTGAAGTTCCCTTAAAACATAATCCATGGACTAGGTCTGAAATGTTTTTAATTATGTCTGATTTCCCTGATCCTAGAAAAGATGTGGCCAAGAGTCAGAAATGTATTGGACATTTAGGTAACACACATGAGCTTACTAATAAAGATTGGCGAATGGTGCTTAGAGCCTGTCTTCCTCTCGGTATTGATATACAAAAGTTCATTAAGGAATTTATGTTGCAGGAGGATAAATCCTTAACCGAGGATGATAATCAGGACAATATTAGACCTATAATCACACATTTGGCTATATATTTTCCAGTGATAGTGGACTGGAGTAAAATTTTTACTATCAAACAAAAGGACATTGAAAATGCAGCAGACTATTTTTGCAGGGCTCTAATAGCAATGGCCAAATATACTGGGGTATCAGACATAAAGGATAATGTACACTACAGAGAAGTTGCTGTTTCAGTCTTAATAGATGGCCTCAGGAAAAACTTGAAAAGAAGGGTGCAAACTTCATTACCAAACTGGAAAGGAATCACTGTAAGTGCTCTCAGGGAGTCAGCTATAGAACATGATAAGAATATAAATAAACAGAAAGAGACACTAAGTGATAGGTTAATGATGGTGAGTATCCAAGCACTAGAGGGACGGCACACACAACCACAGCATAATGACACCTGGTTTAAGGAAAAGAAACAACATGAGTTGAGGAAGTGTTTTAGATGTGCTAAAATGGGACACCAAGCAAAGCACTGTACAATGACAAGAGCGGAAGCAAAGAGACTTGGCCCATCTAAGGTGGAATCACACAGACACCCACAGAGACAGCGCACACAAGTCTCAGAGGCTTCTCAACAGTTGCCTGCACACCTCATAACAGCCAATGCCTTCAGGGAGAACTATAGCCAACCCTAGAGTTTAGGTCAGACCTGTAGTCCTACAACCAGGCAAGGTAAAGGTTAATCTGTGGTAAGTATTAGTGTGCAGGTTTAGAAAGAAAAAAAAAAGATTTAAAGTAATCTTTGTTGATTTTGCTTGTTTGTTTTATGTTGTCACATGCTTGCTTTCCTAATCGCTGGCCGATGGTAAAGAATGGAAATGTTTGTTTCGTTTGCTGTTTTAAGATAACTATCTTGTTTTTCTTCACAGATAAGGGTACACAAAATAAATATAGACTTAGTGTTTAAAGGGGTGGGATAGAGAAATAGAAGAATTACTCTTGGAAGACTAATTAACAATGGATCATTGGAACACTCTTTGTTTTAGGCTGCAGTGACTCATGATAATTTGTTTGGCTGAGAATCATTATCCAAAAATGAAGTATGTACATACTTTGCTCCAAAATATCATTTTATGTATCTCAGATGAGTCATCAAGAGTTAACTTTTACATTTCTCTGTCATAAGTCAGGAAGTCCGTTGAAAAGGTATGTAGTTAATGTGATACCGAGTTCTTAATGAACAAATGACGGACGACACTGGATTGCACGGTAGATGTAAGACCCCTTAGTCAAGTATGGGAAGGGGTCATAGTTTAGCAAATAGCTAAGAGGATTAGTGAAATGAATACAGCCATTTTCCCATAGAGTCCAATCCAGCTGTCATTTTTGCTGTAACATCTCCCTTTCGGCATGTATGTTTGTTTTCAAACCCCTGCATTCAAATCTTTGTATTCCTATTATTCATTGCTTTCTTATTTCTCATTCTTTACATCTATGCTAGTGTAACTCTCTCTCTCTCTCTCTCTCTGCTCTTGTATAGATATGAAAAGACATAGACACAGTCTCATTAATGGGGCTAAAATATTTTTTTGCATAAGACAGACTCAGGGATATACACACTGGATTGACATGAGTTAGAGAAACAGTCAGGGGTTTGGTGTTATGTGTATTGAAGCTGCTAATGTTAAGCAGAAAGTTTTGTGTAAAAAGAAAATGATTCATGTTTTTTTATTTAGAATGCATATCTGCTTTTTACCTCCTGTACAAAGTGTGCCTTTATATTTATGTACAAAGTGTGGAGAGATTGCTAGAAGTTAGGCATACAGATATGCATCTCTGTGTAGAACATTGGAGTAGGATTTTTGCCACAAGATATGACATAATGTGAAACCCTAGAAAATGTAGAATTTCCGTGTTTTATATTTTTTACTGTTAAACTGACATGAACTGGAAACTGTTATATTTGAAGAAAGTGTTATAGAAGTAGACCCCTTTGTCTTTCTCACTTAGTTAAGTAGCTGAATGTGAGGTACTGAGAATGGCATGTGAGTTGGCAGAGGGAAAATCGATTGATATACATTGGCCTTCAGCATTTTTCTAGTCTAGGGGGCAATGTTGAGTTTACTGAAAAATCTTTTTTTATAGCAATACACAGAAACCAGTTACCAACTGAAGTAGCTGCTAGTGAAGTCCACACTTACACATACAACCATACATGGCTGTCACGCCAGGGCGAACATAGCTGTCAAATAGACAGCAGGGTTTTATGTGACAGCTAACAAATCTATGTTTTGTTTTGTTTTTTGTTGTATTGTTTTAGTTTTAAAATGTGAACACACACACACACACACACACACACACACACACACACACACACACACACACACACACACACATGCACACATACACATATTGGTTAATATATGAAGATTTGTGTTACCTGAAGAATAAACTGTCTGGAAGGTGAAGAGATGTAGTGAGGAGTCTGGCGGACCCTGGAGAGATGGACAAGGTAGACCAGTAGCTCCCAGAGTGTATCTTTCAGACCAAGCGGAAGCAGCACATGGTCTGGCTCAGCTGGGTACAGAAGGTATGTGCAAGCTGGTAAGAGTATATTGGGGTGCACCAGACGTTTCTTCTCAAGCTAGTAGGACGGTAACGTCCTATCTTGATTAAGAGAAATGTCAGGAAAATGATACCAATAGAGCCATCCCATATCCCTCCTGCAGATGGGTTTTTCTCCAGGTAAAACAAATCCACGTCATCCAATTACCACCATGCAGGATCCTCAAGTATACACTGGTGTACCAATGAAATATGTCTGGGTAAAGGTGTATTGAAATGTGTCTAATGTATTACTGTGCCATACTCAAAGCTTTTGTTATTTAATGTGATAGCCCTAGAGTTATAATAGGTGATAGGGGTATTCATGTTATTGATGATAAATGTAAAACATATGAAGTAGTGGTAACAAATTACATGCTTTCGATTAGCCACAAACCAGTGTGAACATAAAATAATGGTACTAGGTAGAACGGATTGAATAGAATGAGAGTTGGAACTTGATTGAAGTGGTTGATAGCTTCGGCCACTAGTCCTTCCCTGCTACCAAAGATCACTCCTGGGCAGCCTTTTACCTGGTCGATTTTTGAAATGTTCTTGACCCCCCTTATGATGAGATTGTAACTTAGAGGCTAGCTTAGACCTTGAGAGGAGATAAATGGTGAGACAGCAACTGAGAACGTCCAAAACACTGTTTCCTGAAAAGTCACACTAACTGTCAGGATGTTGGATCGGGAGAGTAAGTTGTGGAACAGTAATTTCTTAGGCTCAGGTTATTTGATAGACAGGTACCAGGTGTAGGCTACCAGCATCACAACTTCAAGGTTAGCAGAGACACACTGGTGCCCATTTCACCAACTGCAAAAGGGCCAACACTCAGAGAAGGGTCCAAGGGCACTCATGAATCTGTTCTGGAAGGCCTCGAATGCAGTTAGTAGCACCTGATTTCATTTCATTCTCTTCTCGGGACGTTCAATTCTTTTAATTATTGGCAGGTGACAGAGGCTGGTTCAGGTAATGATATTGAGGAATTGGGGATGGAGGAGAAGTTAGTAGCATAATCGGTCCAGCCAATTACTCTATTCAATTCAGGGGTAAAGGAAAATTTGGAAACCTTGGATCTTGGAGAAAGTGCGAGGGGCTATTGTCTGAGTAGCATTACATCCGTAAGTAAGTTGACCCCATAGTTAAAAAGGAGGTACACCCAGCGATGCCAGTCCAGTAATATTCGGACTTGAGCAGGCATCCTTGAGAATGATTATCATTCTTGGGTGGGTAAGGTTTTAGACCAAACATAGTGCTGGGCGTGCTCTCACGTGCCTCAGGGATTATATCAAGTAGGACTAATTCTCTTTCCATTAAATATTCTTGAGGTACCCGAATTATGGGTCACTAAGGGAAAAGTACAACACCTAGGTCCCTTAGCCTGGAGTCTCCCAATATTTTGCAAGCCGATCACTGTTTCATGTACAAAGAAACCTGAGTATTGGGAGACTGGGAAGAACGAACAGACAATAGCCCGCCCACAAGTGTTGATGAAAACAAACTGATGACATTTTTAGAATTGTGTATAGTAACGCAAGCTGAAAGAGATTGTATATGACATTATTGATAGACATAGGATGATGCTATTGATGAACATGAAGAGCCTGAGTCATTAAGGGATGCAAAATGAGTGCAGCGTACGTACGTGCACTAATGCACATACCTGGTGGGTGCGAACGGCCGAAGTCATCAAGCTGCGTATTCTCACATACGCAGCTTCATGACTTGCGGCGCAAGTGTTCCTATGCTACCCGTTTACAGGAGTACAAGCCAGCACATACTTGCATAATGTGCAGAAGCGAACGCTATGCTGTTTAGTGCATAGTAACATCATTGGTGTATCTCTCGATTGTTGAATCATGGTGCTGGTTGCAATTAACCGTAAAATATATATTCCCCTTGTTATGCTACTATGTTTACCCTGTCAAGATGTTTTAGTTTTGATGATTTAAATATATTAATATTGAAATATTTTCAGTGTTTTATCGTATATCATATATCAGTATATCATGTATATTTGATGTGGTTTTATAATGTCATATGTATTATATATATATATATATATATATATATATATATATATATATATATATATATATATATATTATATTATATAAGCCTTTGGTGTGAGCTGGAAGGAAAAGAATATGAACAGGAAGGAAGTAGTTATTCAAATAACCTATGTTTCCAATCCAGAGGTTTTCAACAAAGACTTGCACAGACTTCTTCGACTTGTCCATTGCATCCAGGAGACTCAAAAGGATCAGTATACGCCTAAATACTTTCTCAGACAATTGTTATATGATAGGTGTAAATTATAGTACAACCTTCTTTTGTTGAAACACAAAGTACATCTCTGGTCTGTTTAAGATCAGAGTTTTCAGGATAGAAAAAGAGTGGAAGCTTATTATTTTGTAAATAAACAATGATCCAATTTTATTCGTTAAGTCTCTTTTGCTGAAGGAATTCTTTTGTTACTTTATTAACCTATATAACACCAATGAGGTTATGCCGCTAGCCATGTTTTCCCTGTGTATCAGGTTGTGTCTTGGTTCTGTTTTCAGTATATGTTTTCGAAAGAGGTTATGTCGTACATAACTGTTATTTCTTTGGGGCCTTATCACATTATATCCCGGATGTGAGGTGTGACCCTATTGGTTGGCCTCTTCTCCATTGGCTTTTAAACAACAGCTTGACTTAAGTGTATAATGCTAATACGTAAATTTGTTCAATGAAATCACACACATACCAGTTTTTCTTTTAACAAAATTTTTTTAATTTATAAACTAAAACTATGAACAAATGTCAACTAAGAAACAATCAATAAATCAATGAAAGGTATTTAATTTTTTTTTTTAGATATTTAATTTTTTTAAAAATTTTTTTTGCTTTTTCTTTATGCTTTTTAAAAAAAAATTCTTGTTTTTTTAGTTCAGACAGAAGCCTCTGGCTGTGCCTTGGAGGACCCATCGACTCCTTATCAGCTGCAAAAAACGAAAGACAACAATTTAGTAAATGCACTCATAATACATTGTACCTATGCTTTTTGTAAGCTCGGTATAGTGCATAAATGAATGTTACCCAAACACTGGCCCCATTCATTAAATTTTTATAATGCACATATCTGGTGGCTGCGAACGGCCGAAGTAATTTTTATTTTTAATATTATTAGCTATGACTAGAAAGGGTCTGCAGTGCCATACATAACATATACTGAAAACATAACCAAAACACAACATGATACAAAGACAGGTGACAGGGTAAAGCAAATCAGATTATCTCTGACAGATAATGAAAGGGATGGTAGAAATCAGCAAGAAGAAGGCCTAAGCTTAAGAAAACAGGGAAAATAGGGCTAGCGAAGAAGGCCAAGAGGGTGAAGGAACTGTAGAAGGAGCACACAACAAAAGAGTGCCATGCGCATGAGAGCTTACAACCTAAAGGGAAGGGGGAGACACAAGTAATACGAAGTATATAGTATTATATTGTTTTGGTGTATACATTAACTTTCTGCAAAATTTTGCCAAGCAGAATCTCACCCTCTAGTGTGCATTTTTAAAGCCTGCCAGCTGAGTTGGCCTGCGCACAAGACAAGAATTGGTGGGAGGACATTTTTCCCATTGTGGGAACTTAGGATGCCTTGTACTGTGAATGGGCAGTGAAAACTGTTTGTCATGTTCTACGTCTGTCTTGTAAAAAAACAAACGCCAACTCAAGTATACGAAAATTACCAGGTAATGTACTTACTTTCTTCAACCAGCACTTGTGGTTGCTGAGAGGTAGATTCTGGTTGGCTCTGGAAGAGCAGAGGTGATGCTGCCAGGTCATCGGACTGCGACGAATCCTCCACCACCGCTGACTCCACCTGTGGCTGTTGGCTTACACCTGGCGCCTCCGGTGTGACCACCTGTTGATGTTGGCGGTGGTGTTGGCAGCTGCGTTGGCGTCCTGTTGGAGACCATGATGTGTTATCTTACGTGTATTTTTGTAATTTATTCAACATACACAGCGAATACATACATACATACATGCAGCGAATGGTAGCTTTGAATGCTAAAATGGTACTCATGTCAATAACATTAAGTTTTTAAAAAAATTTACACAAAAATTTATAACATATATATAATAGGAAATAATCTGAATAATAGTAAATAAAACTAACATTATTCATACGTTTAGTATGAGAATGGTCAGAAAATAGGCCTTTTCTGTCCATATTTCCTGTGAGCAGAAAATATTACATTGCCATATTATATAGTGTTTGAGGGCGACTTACTAGTAAGAATTTCCGCCCTCAAATCTGCAAGAAGGTCGGACTGTCGTCTCCACAGATCACTCCATCGGCGTTGCATCTGCACGACGGACCGGCGGGTGCCAGCCTGCATACGCAGACGCCTGTGCACGGCTCTGTATGCCTGCAGTTTGTCATCATTTCCCACGTACCTCCCTGCGGGCTCAAAGCAACGGTCCATCGTTGCTGTCAGCACCCGCAGTTCGGTACGTGAGAATATTGCAGACCTCATTTTCTCTCACAAAGGACAGTTTAATATCCTGCTTACTGATTGGTTCTCAGTGCACGTTGGTGCATCTGCACGTCCATCGCGGAAACTTTACTAAGATGGCTGACTGACCTGTCAATCACTGCTCCGTCGTGCCTAGTGTTCTGGCGCGTACGCAACTGAACGCATCACTATAAAACCACATACTGCATGCGATAGTTCGTCCTGACAATTGATGCATTGACCAAGTTTTTGCTGTCAGGAAACATATTGCATTGGTGGATATTGAGGTAAGTAACATGGGACTAGGTCTGCTACCTGACATAGTGTCGTAGGAAATGGAATAATTTCACTTTCTTTTTTCCTTTTTTAGTTTGCTATAACATTTCTGAAAACCAGAACAGGAGAACCTTGCTCCATTTTGAGGTAAGTAACATGGGCCTAGGTCTGCTACCTGACATAGCGTCGTAGGAAATGGAATAATTGCACTTTCTTTTTTCCTTTTTTAGTTTGCTATAAGTTTTCTGAAAACCAGAACAGGAGAATCTTGCTCCATTTTGAGGTAAGTAACATGGGCCTAGGTCTTCAGGTTTTTGGTCTAGTGATGGAATAAACTTATTTTATTTCCATTTGTAGACATGTCTGAACAAGACTCTATTATCTGCTGCTGCTAAAAAAATCTGCCAGCCAAATTTCACCAAAAATGAAATAGACATTTTGGTCGAATTGGCTGTTGATAGGCTCCACTCCACTCCGCGTCCACTCTCTGCACCATCCAAAACCAGAATATGGGAAGAAATAACAAATGAGGTCAATGCCGTGGCTCCAATCAGACGCAAGGTTAATGAGGTCCAGAAAAGGTAAATATTGAAGCGTTCAAAAATTAGTTAAATGTGTCCAGATTTTGGGGATAATTTTATCCTGCTAATGTGTCTATTTTGCACACAGGTGGCAAGACTTTAAACGCCGCCTAAAAGATAAAATTTCCGAACACAGAAGACGTGCCAGAATGACAGGTGGTGGACCTCCAGCAATGCTGGAATTGACTGCATTGGAGACCAGGGCATTGGCCTGTTTGGATGCGGAGATGGTTCAAGGTGTGGGCCGCATTGACACTGGACATAGCCCACCTGCCAGCGAGCCTATCACAGCTACAAGTATATACACACACATGTAATATAAATAAATTGTCTACTAAAATATATATATTACAGTTAACCAATAATTGCCCTATACTTTAATAGATTTGCAGTTACATATAGTGAGAAGTAAAGAAGTTATATTTTAACCATTACACACAGTAAAAAAAAATAATTGTATTGACAATGTACTTTTTAGAAACATGTGGACAATAAGAATTCACACAAATATCCTAAGGACGGCAGTAATTTTTTTTTTTTTCCTTGTAGGGGCCAATACAGCGCAAGAAATTTCCAAGGATGAGCTGGTGGAAGAGGCACGTGATGTGGAAGAGCATCAGATGAGTGAGGAAGCAGAAGTCAGTGAACTGGAATCACTGCACGCCTGCTATCACAGTATTAGAGACACAAATGCCACTATTCAGTCCAATACCACAGATATTGCCACAACCCTCACCCGTATGGAGCACACTTTACACAGTAGCCTCAACCGTATAGAGAACACTATGGACTTAAACCTTACCTCTATCAACACTACCCTTACCCGTCTCACTGACCTTATTGCAATGTATATCACCAATCCCCAATCACGCATATCACAGGGATCTTCTCCTACTTCTTTCTCTCCATCTCTCAGGCCCATGTATCAATCATACTACAATTCACCCGATTATCGTTCCACAAGTAGACCTTATCGCGCGCACCTGTCTCTCAAGGTTCTATTGGTTCTAGTCTAAGACCCCAAATGCATCACCATCATTTACAAAGCAACCCATATGTTGACATTGACCCATATTCACATTCTAATCAGCAAAACAACTATTATTTACCTCCACCTGCCCCTTCTGCCATCTCTGCCCCTTCTGCCATCTCTGCCCCTTCTGCCATCTTTGCCATCTCTGCCCCTTCTGCCCCTTCTACCATCTATGCCCCTTCTGCCAACTCTGCCCCTTCTGCCATCTCTGTCCCTTCTGCCCCTTCTGCTATCTCTGCCCTTTCTGCCTCTTCTGCCCCTTCTGCCATCTCTGCCCCTTCTGCCATCTCTGCCCCTGCTGCCCCTTCTGCCATCTCTGGCCCTTCTGCCATCTCTGCCCCTGCTGCCCCTTCTGCCATCTCTGGCCCTTCTGCCATCAATGGCCCTTCTGCCACCCGTGCCCCCCGTGCACCCGGTGCACCCCGTGCCACACAATCATCGGCTGCTGCACAGTCACTGCTTCTTCCCCACTGTTGCCTTCTATATCACGGGTTACCAGAAGCCAGACTCATCCTAGAACAGATGCAACCATTATACCAGCAAAGAGGCCCAGTAAAAACAAATAATTGTTTGTTTGATGTGTTTTTCTTATTGTGTAAATAAATTGTATAATTATATACTTAGTAGCTATGTATGTTGTATTTGGTAAATACATAACAAAAACACTTACAAGAGAAGTAGGTGTCCAGGACATATTGCTTAAAAGACACAGCATCAACTGATTCTGGAGGGCTGGGGTCAGCATCTAACACCTCCTGGACAGCAACCTCAGCCTCCTCCCCCCAAGGAACCCCACTCCTAATGGCGATGTTATGGAACACCACGCACAGAGCTATGATATCACACACAGTGGATGGAGCATACATTAGAGCACCACCAGACCGATCTAGGCACCGGAATCTGGCCTTTAAAAGACCAAATGCCCGCTCCACAACCGATCTAGTGGCTGTATGTGTGGAGTTGTATGCCATCTGCTGCTCTGTACGTGGGTTTAATAGAGGAGTGAGGAGCAAAGGGCGAAAAGGGTATGCGTTATCTCCTACAAGGGGTGACAAGAATGAAAAAGTTAAAAAATATGAGCGAGTGTCATAATTGTAGATACAAATAACTATATCTATGGCAACAAGACAGGCAACATGGATGACAAATAATGGCAAAAGAAGCAATTAGACACAGATATGACTTCAGAGAAGCTTACATAACATATTCAATGTATTTGTAACCAAGGTTTAATTTTTTGAAAAACTTTTCATATGGGCAGCTATCCAGGTAGGATTTTAAGGTAAACATCACAATTAAATGTACCTTTGAATGTTCTTGCAATGTGCCTTTGTAATATATCTACTTAGCTACCAAACTTAAGACATTACTATTTCCACTTTAAACTACTACATACATGACATAGATACGGAGATGGTGGAAGGATGCACTGGACAGTAGGTAGAAGTATGAGCTGCGGTGTGGACGGGGTAAACCAGTCCCCTAAATGGTAGAAGAAATATATGGTCCAACTGCGCTCAATACTGTATATAAAATAGTGGGGCAAAGGAAATAGGTGTGAGTGCAACAGGTGCAAATGCACAAGCTAGAACAGAGGTTCATGTAAACAGATCAATGATATACCAAACAAAACCGAGGCAGAAACAGAAACAAAAACGAAAATAAGGCGATGGCAATACCAACAAAATAGCAATAAAATAAAATAATATGATACTTTTAGGAGTCTGGGTCTGATAGAGGAATCAGCTGCATGGTGGTGTAAGGGAGTATAGAGGGGCGATGGGGAACTAATTTAAAGATGGAGGTACTGATAGAATGACATGAGAGATATGAAACTCAATGTCCAGATCAAACCAGTCAAATAAAACAAACCAAAACAATCCAAAACAATACACAATAGAACAGAACAGAACATAACCGGGAGGAATTATATGCACAGGCAATCAATGTGGAATGTAAATGACTTGGGATCAGTCTGGGTAATCAATGCAGAGGTAGATTGCACGCTGAGTGCCAGTATTCAGTGTGACTGTCACTTTGAAATGGGTTAGAAGCAAATGGGTATCTGCTAGACCGTGAGGCTGCTGTTGGCTCAGCTATCTCGGGATACACATGTATATATATATGCAATTACCTTATGGTAGATATAAATGTGCTCGATAGCTGGCCTTTAGGTGCAGTCTGCAATGTATTGTCCCGTGGTTACCGAAGTAGATCTGCAGTGGTATGCGTTCTGGTGATCGTGCATGCAGAAGTCCGTCTCGTCGTGGAATAGTAGGAGGCACTTTGTGCGTTGTCCGGTGCACGCTCGTGATCGTCGCTGTGTGTTCGGCGGGCGATTGGCGCTGCCTGGTTCATCTGTATGGCTGTTTGTCGCGCATGCGCGGCTCGTGATCGGGGTAAGAAATAAGGCTTACATAGTGAAGCACTGTTAGCGGTTTATTGGCAAAACGTGAAATTGCACTTACATCAATAAATCTTGACAATGAGCACGTAAATGGGTACAGAGTTTTGAGATGTTGTATCACCGACGCGTTTCGTCCCAAAGGACTTTCTCAAGGAGTGGGTGTTTGAGTATATGTTATGACTTATAAAGGGAGGGATAGTGTATGATTGGATGGTGGATAATGGGAAACGATAGGTTAGGATACTGTGGGCGTGATCGTCAGTATCAAGCCTACCAGTGAGTGAGTCTCTCATGAGTAAGATTCGGAATTGTGCAGTATTACCAGTGATTGGAGACACCATTAGTAATATCTGAGAAACATTAAAAACATTAAAGCTTGATTTGGAAATGAAATAATAAACAGCTAAGTTACATTCCAAATCTGGTATATGTAACTTAATTGGGTGTCATATGTCTTTGTTTATGGCATTTGCGTAATGTTACATAGGAGTAACTGATAGGAATGTGTACCATTACTGTGCACCTTGCATGAATATTGCAAAATGAAGGAGACTTATGTGGGTAATTCTCAGGCAGATAAATATCGACGGTTGAGTCGGGAATTGGTGCTTGGGCACAAGCCGATATGGTTTGTGGTATCCCGTGATGTGTGAGGATGGGACCCAGAGGGGATGTAGATGGGGGTAGGTATAATGGGTTTCTGAGTTAACATAGGAGAGGTTTGAGATCAAAGTCGATATTTAGACCTCTGGGATTGAGGGTTTTCAGATTATATATCCAGGCGGCTTCTTCCTTATTTATATGTTTCAAAATGTCTCCCCCCCGCCAGTTTCTTTTGATTCGTTTGATAGCTGTGAATATCAGCCCTTCTGGATTGGAGTTGTGTACTCTATGGAAGTGTTCCGGAACACTATGTAGTAGAAACCCCTTCTTGATATTTCGTATATGTTCACTAATTCTGACTTTTAGTGCTCTAGTGGTCCTTGCCACGTATTGGAGATTGCAAGTGCATTCTAGTAAGTAAATCACGTGGGTGCTATTGCAAGTTATGAAATCCCTGATGAGGAACTGTTGTTTAGTTACTTGTGATTTGAACCTGGTGACAGGTTTAGTAGATCCAATGTGCATGTTTTTGCATCCCATGCATCTACCGCAATGGTAGAATCCTTCGGGTGCATAGGATTGGTTGATAGAGGATTGTTGTAGTGTTTTTGGGGGTATGTGGTTATGCACCAGGGATTTGTGCAGATTATTGGCTTTGGTGAATACTATTTTAGGTAGTGTTTGTAGGGCATGTCTCAGGGTGGGATCTTTGAGAAGGATGCTCCAGTGTTTTTTGATTATCTTGCTAATTTTATTAGCTGCTGCTGAGTATTTTGTTATGAAAAAGATGTCATCAGGTGTAGTGGTATCTGTATCCACCTTGTCATGAGACTGTTTGTATGTGATTAAGGATGCCCTGTCTAGGGATCTCGCTTGAGCGAAGGCCTTATTAACAGAATCTGCCTGGTAATCTTTGTTAAGAAATTGTTACTTAAGTGCCTCCCCTTGTTTGTCGTAGTCTTTTAGATCTGAACAATTACGTTGTATGTGCCTAAATTGGCCGAGAGGGACATTAGAAAGCCAGAGGGGATGGTGGTGACTGGAAGCCAAGATGTAACTGTTAACATCTACTTTTTTATGGAAAGTTTTAGTATTGATTGAATAATTTTGTATGGAGATTTTCAAATCTAGGAATTCTACTTTAGACTGACTAATTTGTGTGGTGAATTTAATGTTGTCATTATTATCATTGATGTAATCGAGAAATTGATTGAGGGATTGTAGGTTCCCTTTCCATATGAAAAATACATCATCAATGTTTCTACGCCATAGCACTAAACTCGCGCCGAGGTCCTCCCTGCTCCAAATATGGTCCTCCTCCCACTTGGCCATGAACAGGTTGGCGTAACTCGGTGCAAACTTAGTGCCCATAGCAGTACCTCTGTGCTGTAGATAGTAGTGGTCTTCAAACCATGTTTAATTATGTGTCAGTATGAAATTAATACCTTCTAGGATGAAGTTGATTTGATCCTGAGGTAGTATCCCTTCAGACTGTAGAAAATGTTTGACACTGTTGATTCCAGTTCGATGTTCTATGATGGTATATAGAGAAGTAACATCTGTTGACGCTAACCACATGTCCTGTGTCCAGGTGATATCTTGTAGTGATTGTATGGCTGCAGTGGTGTCTCTGAGGTATGATTTTTGTTTGATGACATACTCTTTGAGGAAATGGTCAAGGTACTGTGATAGATTTGAGGTTAGGGAGTCAATTCCGGATATGATGGGTCTACCTGGGGGGTTGCTAGGGTTTTTGTGTAGTTTGGGCAGGTAGTAGAAGACCGGAATGATTGGGTGCTGTTTGTACAGGAAGTCATATTCTTTGGTGTTAAGCATGCCAGTTTCTTTTCCAGTGTGTAATAAATTCCTAAGTTCCTTCTGGAACCTGGCGGTTGGATCTGATTTGAGTTTTTTGTATGTGGAAGTATCATCCAGAATGCATTGGGCTTGCCGTATGTAGTCAACTTTGTTTAGTATGACTAGACCACCCCCTTTGTCGGCTGGTTTGATAATTATACTCTTATTAGTTTTGAGATTGTTGAGGGCCATGTTTTCTTGTTTTGTGAGGTTGGGTCTAGTTTTAGTGTCATTAGTATCCATGAATTCAAGGTCACCTGTGACAACTTGCTCAAATGCATCTATCATACTGGATTTAACTTGGATAGGATAGAAGGTGGATTTTGGTTTAAGACTAGTGTGTTTGAATTGGGTTTCTGTGGAGGGGCAGTATTTCAGCTGGTTCTGAGCAAAATGTTTCTTAAGGCATATTTTCCTGACGAGTTTTTGAATGTCTAAATACGTCTCAAATTTGTTGAGAGGACAGGTGGGTGCAAATTTAAGTCCTTTCCCTAAAACTGAAATTTCTGGATTTGTGAGTTGGTGTTCGCTTAGATTGAAGATCCCCAATCTTGTTGGGGAGGGAAGAGGTGTATGTGTGCTTTGATTTTTTTGCTGGTGCAGTTTTCGACCTCTTCCTCCTCGTCTGATTTTGAAAGATTTCGTTTTTCTGTGTTGTGTTAATGGATTGGGCGCTTTTAAGGGGCTGTGGCCCTGACCTAAAAAAGACTGATTGGCGGTGTGGGAAGGGTGTGTTGGTGATGGTGTCTTAGGAATGTTTGTTACAGTTTCGGTGTGTGTTGTGTAGACCTTATTTGGTGTGGTGGCCGAAACAGACCTGCCATTAATGTAAGGGTCTGCGGGGATGAGTTTGGGAATGTGGTTTTCTGTCGTGTTTTGTATATGAGTGGTGTTTGGCAGACAATGGTCGGCATCTTTCCATCCTTGTTCGAATGAACGGATGACTAGTGATTCATATCTGGAGTGGACTGGGGATGGGGCCTCGAAGGTATGATATATAGGATCCTCATGTGTGGTGAGTATCGAGTTGTGAGAGAGGTTAAGGATGTCCTCCTGATCTGTCAGGTGTTGAGAGTGGATACTGGAGGGGTTGAGGTGATTGGAATGGATCCTTCTCATATATTGTTGATAAGTGAGTCCTAATTTTTTGTATATTGGTGTATGGTTGTTGATGCCCCTGCGTGGGTGTGAGTTTGTGGAGCGTTTGATGGGAGAGAGTTTCAACCCATTCTTGTCTCTAAGTGCCTTGTTCTTTTTCTTGCTAATAATGGCTAATTCCTCTCTTTCTAATCTTTGCTCCATAAGGGATTCTAGACTACTTAAATCAGTGTGTGTTCTTATGGGATCCATGGATGAGTGTAGTGTAGTGATTTCATGGGTTAGGTTTTTGAGTTCTTCTTTCCGGGTGTCAATGATGAGGCCCATGAGTGCATTGGAACATTGGGTAAGTATTTTGTTCCATTGTTCCATAAATATCTCATTGCTTAGGTTGTGTGTAGGTGATTTCAGGATTTTCAGGCCTTTTGGGATAAGACCTTGTTGTATGTACCATTCCAGAGTGTAGAGATCCCACCAGATGGTGGTTTCTTGTTTGAGCAGTTTTTCTAGTTTAAGGAGAGTCTGACTAAGTACTCGTCCTTTGTACGTGAGATCCGTGTTGGGTGGACCATTGTTGAGACTTGAGAAAAGTTTGTGGGCCTTCTCTAGCCTGGTGGAGTGTCTATTCATATGTTTCACCATAGTGTCAGTGTTATTGGGACTGCCGTGCTATCCTGCCAATGGTTTACAGGATATAGATACAGAGAAGGTGGAAGGATGCACTGGACAGTAGGTAGAAGTATGAGCTGCGGTGTGGATGGGGTAAACCAGTCCCTAAATGGTAG
Source organism: Mixophyes fleayi (assembly GCF_038048845.1). Lineage (NCBI taxonomy): Eukaryota > Metazoa > Chordata > Amphibia > Anura > Limnodynastidae > Mixophyes > Mixophyes fleayi. The sequence goes on along the minus strand of NC_134404.1, from coordinate 249,924,581 downwards.
AAGAAATATATGGTTTAATTGCGCTCAATACTGTATATAAAATAGTGGGACAAAGGAAATAGGTGTGAGTGCAACAAGTGCAAATGCACAAGCTAGAACAGAGGTTCATGTAAACGGATCAATGATATACCAGAACAAAACCAAGACAGAAACAGAAAGAAAAACGAATATAAGGCGATGGCAATACCAACAAAATAGCAATACAATAAAATAAAATGATACTTTTAGGAGTCTGGGTCTGATAGAGGAAGTAGCTGCATGGTGATGTAAGGGAGTATAGAGGGGCGATGGGAAACGAATTTAAAGATGGAGGTACTGATAGAATAACATGAGAGATATGAAACTCAATGTCCAGAGCGACAGATCAAACCAGTCAAATAAAACAATCCAAAACAATCCAAAACAATACACAACAGAACAGAACATAACCGGAAGGAATATCTAAATATCGACTTCGATATCAAACCTCTCCTATGTTAACTCAGAAACCCATTATACTTACCCCCATCTACATCCCCTCTGGGTCCCATCCTCACACATCACGGGATACCACACACCATATCCGCTTGTGCCCAAGCACCAATTCCCGACTCAACCGTCGATATTTATCGGCCTGAGAATTACCCACATAAGTCTCCTTCATTTTGCAATATTCATGCAAGGTGCACAGTAATGGTACACATTCCTATCAGTTACTCCTATGTAACATTCCGCATATGCCATAAACAAAGACATATGACACCCAATTAAGTTACATATACCAGATGTGGAATGTAACTTAGCCGTTTATTATTTCATTTTCAAATCAAGCTTTAATGTTTTTAATGTTTCTCAGATATTACTAATGGTGTCTCCAATCACTGGTAATACTGCACAATTCCGAGTCTTACTCATGAGAGACTCACTCACTGGTAGGCTTGATACTGACGATCACGCCCACAGTATCCTAACCTATCATTTCCCATTATCCACCACCCTATCAGACACTATCCCTCCCCTTATAAGTCATAACACATACTCAAACACCCACTCCTTGAGAAAGTACTTTGGGACGAAACGCGTCGGTGATACAACATCTCAAAACTCTGTACCCATTTACGTGCTCATTGTCAAGATTTATTGATGTAAGTGCAATTTCACGTTTTGCCGATAAACTGCCTAACAGTGCTTCACTATGTAAGCCTTATTTCTTACCCCGATCACGAGCCGCACATGCGCGACAAACAGCCATACAGGTGAACCAGGCAGCGCCAATCGCCCGCCGAACACACAGCGACGATCACGAGCGTGCACCGGACATCGCACAAAGTGCCTCCTACTATTCCACGACGAGACGGACTTCTGCATGCACCATCACCAGAACGCATACCACCGCAGATCTACATCGGTAACCACGGGACAAGACATTGCAGACTGCACTTAAAGGCCAGCTATCGAGCACATTTATATCTACCATAAGGTAATTGCATATATATATATATACATGTGTATCCCGAGATAGCTAAGCCAACAGCAGCCTCACGGTCTAGCAGATACCCATTTGCTTCTAACCCATTTCACAGTGACAGTCACACTGAATACTGACACTCAACGTGCAATCTACCTCTGCATTGATTACCCAGACTGATCCCAAGTCATTTACATTCCACATTGATTGCCTTTGCATATAATTCCTTCCGGTTATGTTCTGTTCTATTGTGTATTGTTTTGGATTGTTTTGGTTTGTTTTATTTGACTGGTTTGATCTGTCGCTCTGGACATTGAGTTTCATATCTCTCATGTCATTCTATCAGTACCTCCATCTTTAAATTAGTTTCCCATCGCCCCTCTATATTCCCTTACACCACCATGCAGCTGCTTCCTCTATCCGAGCCAGACTCCTAAAAGTATCATATTATTTTATTTTATTGCTATTTTGTTGGTATTGCCATCGCCTTATTTTCGTTTTTGTTTCTCTTTCTATCTTGGTTTTGTTCTGGTATATCATTGATCTGTTTACATGAACCTATGTTCTAGCTTGTGCATTTGCACCTGTTGCACTCACACCTATTTCCTTTGCCCCACTATTTTATATACAGTATTGAGCGCAGTTGGACCATATATTTCTTCTACCATTTAGGGGACTGGTTTACCCCGTCCACACCGCAGCTCATACTTCTACCTACTGTCCAGTGCATCCTTCCACCATCTCTGTATCTATACCCTGTAAACCATTGGCGGGATAGCACGGCAGTCCCAATAACACCGACACTATGGTGAAACATATGAATAGACACTCCACCAGGCTAGAGAAGGCCCACAAACTTTTCTCAAGCCTCAACAATGGTCCACCCAACAAGGATCTCACGTACAAAGGACGAGTACTTAGTCAGTCTCTCCTTAAACTAGAAAAACTGCTCAAACAAGAAACCACCATCTGGTGGGATCTCTACACTCTGGAATGGTACATACAACTAGGTCTTATCCCAAAAGGCCTGAAAATCCAGAAATCACCTACACACAACCTAAGCAATGAGATATTTATGGAACAATGGAACAACATACTTACCCAATGTTCCAATGCTCTCATGGGCCTCATCATTGACACCCGGAAAGAAGAACTCAAAAACCTAACCCATGAAATCACTACACTACACTCATCCATGGATCCCATAAGAACACACACTGATTTAAGTAGTCTAGAATCCCTTATGGAGCAAAGATTAGAAAGAGAGGAATTAGCCATTATTAGCAAGAAAAAGAACAAGGCACTTAGAGACAAGTATGGGTTGAAACTCTCTCCCATCAAATGCTCCACAAACTCACACCCACGCAAGGGCATCAACAACCATACACCAATATACAAAAAACTAGGACTCACTTATCAACAATATATGAGAAGGATCCATTCCAATCACCTCAACCCCTCCAGTATCCACTCTCAACACCTGACAGATCAGGAGGACATCCTTAACCTCTCTCACAACTCGATACTCACCACACATGAGGATCGTATGGATCATACCTTCGAGGCCCCATTCCCAGTCCACTCCAGATATGAATCACTAATCATCCGTTCATTCGAACAAGGATGGAAAGATGCCGACCATTGTCTGCCAAACACCACTCATATACAAAACACGACAGAAAACCACATTCCCAAACTCATTCCCGCAGACACTTGCATTAATGGCAGATCTGTTTCGGCCACCACACCAGATAAGGTCTACACAACACACACCGAAACTGTAACAAACAATCCTAAGACACCATCACCAACACACCCTTCCCACACCCCCAATCAGTCTTTCTTAGGTTAGGGCCACAGCCCCTTAAAAGCGCCCGATCCGATAACACAACACAGAAAACGAAATCTTTCAAAATCAGACGAGGAGGAAGAGGTCGAAAACTGCACCAGCAAAAAAATCAAAGCACACATACACCTCTTCCCTCCCCAACAAGATTGGGGATCTTCAATCTAAGCGAACACCAACTCACAAATCCAGAAATTTCAGTTTTAGGGAAAGGACTTAAATTTGCACCCACCTGTCCTCTCAACAAATTTGAGACGTATTTAGACATTCAAAAACTCGTCAGGAAAATATGCCTTAAGAAACATTTTGCTCAGAACCAGCTGCAATACTGCCCCCCCCCACAGAAACCCAATTCAAACACACTAGTCTTAAACCAAAATCCACCTTCTATCCTATCCAAGTTAAATCCAGTATGATAGATGCATTTGAGCAAGTTGTCACAGGTGACCTTGAATTCATGGATACTAAGGATACGAAAAATAGACCCAACCTCACAAAACAAGAAAACATGGCCCTCAACAATCTCAAAACTAATAAGAGTATAATTTTCAAACCAGCCAACAAAGGGGGTGGTCTAGTCATACTAAACAAAGTTTACTACATACGGCAAGCCCAATGCATTCTGGATGATACTTCCACATACAAAAAACTCAAATCAGATCCAACCGCCAGGTTCCAGAATTAACTTAAAAATTTATTACACACTGGAAAAGAAACTGGCATATTTAACACCAAAGAATATGACTTCCTGTACAAACAGCACCCAATCATTCCGGTCTTCTACTACCTGCCCAAACTACACAAAAACCCTAGCAACCTCCCAGGTAGACCCATCATATCCGGAATTGACTCCCTGACCTCAAATCTATCATAGTACCTTGACCATTTCCTCAAAGAGTATGTCATCAAACAAAAATCATGCCTCAGAGACACCACTGCAGCCATACAATCACTACAAGATATCACCTGGACACAGGACATGTGGTTAGCGTCAACAGGCATTACTTCTCTATATACCATCATAGAACATCGAACAGGAATCAACAGTGTCAAACATTTTCTACAGTCTAAAGGGATACTACCCCAGGATCAAATCAACTTCATCCTAGAAGGTATTAATTTCATACTGACACATAATTACACATGGTTTGAAGACCACTACTATCTACAGCACAGAGGTACTGCTATGGGCACTAAGTTTGCGCCGAGTTACGCCAACCTGTTCATGGCCAAGTGGGAGGAGGAACATATTTGGAGCAGTGGGGACTTCGGCGTGAGCTTAGTGCTATAGCGTAGATACATCGTTGATGTACTTTTTATATGGAAAGGGAACCTACAATCCCTCAATCAATTTCTCGATTTCATCAATGATAATAAAGACAACATTAAATTCACCACACAAATTAGTCAGTCTAAAGTAGAATTCCTAGATTTGGAAATCTCCATACAAAATTATTCAATCGATACTAAAACTTTACATAAAAAAGTAGATGTTAACAGTTACATCTTGGCTTCCAGTCACCACCACCCCCTGTGGCTTTCTAATGTCCCTCTCGGCCAATTTAGACGCATACGACGTAATTGTTCAGATCTAAAAGATTACGACAAACAAGGGGAGGCACTTAAGTAACAATTTCTTAACAAAGATTACCAGGCAGATTCTGTTAATAAGGCCTTCGCTCAAGCGAGATCCCTAGACAGGGCATCCTTAATCACATACAAACAGTCTCATGACAAGGTGGATACAGATACCACTACACCTGATGACATCTTTTTCATAACAAAATACTCAGCAGCAGCTAATAAAATTAGCAAGATAATCAAAAAACCCTGGAGCAGCCTTCTCAAAGATCCCACCCTGAGACATGCCCTACCAACACTACCTAAAATAGTATTCACCAAAGCCAATAATCTGCACAAATCCCTGGTGCATAACCACATACCCCCAAAAACACTACAACAATCCTCTATCAACCAATCCTATGCACCCGAAGGATTCTACTATTGCGGTAGATGCATGGGATGCAAAAATATGCACATTGGATCTACTAAACCTGTCACCAGGTTCAAATCACAAGTAACTAAACAACAGTTCCTCATCAGGGATTTCATAACTTGCAATAGCAGCCACGTGATTTACTTACTAGAATGCACTTGCAATCTCCAATACGTGGGAAGGACCACTAGAGCACTAAAAGTCAGAATTAGTGAACATATACAAAATATCAAGAAGGGGTTTCTACTACATAGTGTTCCGGAACACTTCCATAGAGTACACAACTCCAATCCAGAAGGGCTGACATTCACAGCTATCAAACGAATCAAAAGAAACTGGCGGGGGGGAGACATTTTGAAACATATAAATAAGGAAGAAGCCGCCTGGATATTTAATCTGAAAACCCTCAATCCCAGAGGTCTAAATATCGACTTCGATCTCAAATCTCTCCTATGTTAACTCAGAAACCCATTATACCTACCCCCATCTACATCCCCTCTGGGTCCCATCCTCACACATCACGGGATACCACACACCGTATCCGCTTGTGCCCAAGCACCAATTCCAGACTCAATCGTCAATATTTATCGGCCTGAGAATTACCCACATAAGTCTCCTTCATTTTGCAATATTCATGCAAGGTGCACAGTAATGGTACACATTCCTATCAGTTACTCCTATGTAACATTCCGCATAAGCCATAAACAAAGACATATGACACCCAATTAAGTTACATATACCAGATTTGGAATGTAACTTAGCCGTTTATTATTTCATTTCGAAATCAAGCTTTAATGTTTTTAATGTTTCTCAGATATTACTAATGGTGTCTCCAATCACTGGTAATACTGCACAATTCCGAGTCTTACTCATGAGAGACTTAATCACTGGTAGGCTTGATACTGACGATCACGCCCACAATATCCTGACCTATCGTTTCCCATTATCCACCACCCAATCAGACACTATCCCTCCCCTTATAAGTCATAACATATACTCAAACACCCACTCCTTGAGAAAGTCCTTTGGGACGAAACGCGTTGGTGATACAACATCTCAAAACTCTGTACCCATTTACGTGCTCATTGTCAAGATTTATTGATGTAAGTGCAATTTCATGTTTTGCCAATAAACCGTCTAACACTGCTTCACTAAGTAAGCCTTATTTCTTACCCCGATCACGATCCGCGCATGCGCGACAAACAGCCATACAGGTGAACCAGGCAGCGCCAATCGCCCGCCGAACACACAGCGACGATCACGAACGTGCACCGGACATCGCACAAAGTGCCTCCTACTATTCCACGACGAGACGGACTTCTGCATGCACCATCACCAGAACGCATACCACCGCAGATCTACATCGGTAACCACGGGACAAGACATTGCAAACTGCACCTAAAGGTCAGCTATCGAGCACATTTATATCTACCATAAGGTAATTGCATATATATATACATGTGTATCCCGAGATAGCTGAGCCAACAGCAGCCTCACGGTCTAGCAGATACCTATTAGCTTCTAACCCATTTCACAGTGACAGTCACACTGAATACTGGCACTCAGCGTGCAATCTACCTCTGCATTGATTACCCAGACTGATCGCAAGTCATTTACATTCCACATTGATTGCCTTTGCAAATAAATGCTTCCGGCTATATTCTGTTCTATTGTGTATTGTTTTGGATTGTTTTGGTTTGTTTTATTTGACTGGTTTGATCTGTCGCTCTGGACATTGAGTTTCATATCTCTCATGTCATTCTATCAGTACCTCCATCTTTAAATTAGTTTCCCATCGCCCCTCTATACTCCCTTACACCACCATGCAGCTGCTTCCTCTATCAGACCCAGACTCCTAAAAGTATCATATTATTTTATTTTATTGCTATTATGTTGGTATTGCCATCACCTTATTTTCGTTTTTGTTTCTGTTTCTGTCTTGGTTTTGTACTGGTATATCATTGATCTGTTTACATGAACCTCTGTTCTAGCTTGTGCATTTGCACCTTTTGCACTCACACCTATTTCCTTTGCCCCACTATTTTATATACAGTATTGATCGCAGTTGGACCATATATTTCTTCTACATACATGACATGTTTGTTAAATAATAAAAATACCTAATAGCCACGCATCACCATTCGGCCTTGCACCACCTTGCCTCAGTTGCAATCTTTCCCACATCCCTGATTGCCGGAAAGCAAAGGAGTCATGTGTACTCCCTGGCCACATAGCTACCAGGTTACGAATCTGGAGAGAAGGCATCACATATAGCTTGGACATTTATAGAATGGAAATGCTTGCGATTTAAAAAATTAGCAGCATTCTCACCGGAGGGGACCAAGGCTACATGAGTCCCATCGACTGCCCCTATGACGTGCGGGAAACCGGCTATGTTATAAAACTGCCTTTTTATCGGCACCAGGGACTCCTCATCGAGTGGCAGATGTATTAATTGCCTTAGATGCCACACAAACGCCCCCAGAACAACCTTTAGCACAGGACTGAAGGACTTCTGGGACATCCCTGAAGCGACTCCCACAGTGGTCTGAAATGACCCTCTTGCGCAAAAGTGCAATAAAGCCAACAGTTTAGTCAATGGCGGCATTGCTGTTGGGCTGTTGCGCTTGGGCTCCAGGTCAATCTGCACTATGCGCAGGGTGTCCAGGATGACACGAGGCGGGAGCCGATAACGACGCACCACCTCAGCATCAGACATGCCAAAGAGGCTGACACGTGGCCTGAACACACGCAACCCTGGGTCGGCGACGATGGGTTTCTTACTGATATTGGGGGCGGCAACGCTGGTTGCCCTCCTGTGCTGCCACATGTGCCTCGGCCATTTCTAAGAAACGCTATATTTGAAAAGAGAAGGATGTAAAAAAAAAAAAATTAACTCATAGTTTGGGAAATGTCACTCCTATTTGCACAGGAAACATTTACAATATACTTACACCAACAAGTGGGTTGGCCAAACTCATAATGTGGCTAAAAAAAAAAAAAAAAATTGTCAGAGGGTGAATAAGAAGTTATGGCATCTGCTTCTATGCTATGTCAGGTTGCAGATCTAGACCCATGTTACTTACCTCAAAATGGAGCAGGATTATCCTGTTCACTTACAAACAATTGTCAATGGAAAACTAAAAAAGAAAAAAACAAAAGCTAAAAAAAATCTAAAAAGTACTACACAGCCCAATACAAGGAAACTATTATCCCTAACTATTATCTGAAACAAAGTATAACACCCAAAATAACAAAAAAGTTCAAGACAAATAAAACAATAAAGCAATAAAATGTTAAAATAAATCAACCAAAGAAACCATAGTAATATCTTAAAATATATCATGCAAACATACCAGTAAATGAGTCAGCAGTGAACAGGGCACATCATCTACGCAGTTAATTAGCTAAGAGTATGCAGGTGAGGGTCTGCATGCGTCATGATCACATGGCGTTCCATTGGGTAATTTGTGTGTGCTCGTGGTTCAGATATGAGAGATAAACTAGACCCTTGGCAGGCGCATAGCGTACGCCACCACAAACGCGATCGCCTGCGTTCGCACCAGTATGACTTGGACGTAGTTAGACGGGAACGCCCCTATGGAAAATTGACTACGTCACCACGCCCCAGAACCACCCTGTTCACGCCCAGAACTTGTAGCTCATCGCAAATGGCTTTTGCCTTAGAGCATGCGCGCTAAACTTTTGCGTTCGCTACGCGCTGAATAGGGACATACATCCCTTAATGACTCAGGCCCTAAGTGTTTAAATGTATTCTTAGCTTAAACACATGCGCTGGACAGATGAATCTGTTAAACTTGAAGAACTGTAGTAGAGCATCCTGTATAACTGATACATGTTCTATTGTACTCTGTACCTTTCCAAATAATATATTACGTGTTTTATTGCACCCTTGACGGGCATACAAAAGGTTATCTCCAAGCTCCAGAAGTATACAGTCTATAGTAAAAGAAGAAGTTGTTTTGAGGATTAAGACTCTCTCTTATGATAACTTGTTTAGATCTACATGATCATACACCTAGGGGGACTTGCATTACATAGCAATGGAACGTGGTACTGAGATCCTGCATATAACATCTTTAAGCTGATAGTTTATTATACTATCAAAGGGTGGAACTGTCGAAGTCGTATAATTGGATGAACGAAAGTATAGTGGTTAATATTGTTTTATTGGTCGATTGCACTTAGTATGCCATGCTACACATGGCATACGGCTATCGCACGGTAAAATACGCACGTACACACTCGCATTACAACATTTAGTTATTTATATAATTCATATTCATATTGGTTCTGTTACACAGTAATTTATGAGCAGATAGTATTTAGTTTATTATTAGTTTATATATTATGATTATATGTACACTTTAGTGTTATCTAAGTTTCAGGTTTTGGGAAATGTTTCATGTCTGATATCATTCTAATTCCCTATTCATCAGCAGCTGTCCGGTTCCATCGCCGAAGAGATCGCATATTGCATACTCTAGTTATTGATGTTAGGCAATATCTTGTCAGATTGATATCAGACTGTAAAATGCTAATGGACTAGTTGTAACTGGTTTCTGGGCCGGAGATTCATCTGGAATGTTGACCTCAGCCTTTGAGGGGGTTGTTTGAACTAGCTTATGATCTGTTTACCCTGGACCCACCCAAAGTCTGGACCTATAGAAGCAAGCCACGTCGTCTGCATTGTTCACACTGTAACACTGAATGTATATATAATCATAGCTGCGCTCCCATTCTTCAGTCTACTCTGACCACAGTGTTCAAGGGTGAACTACTGCCACTGGTGCCCGTGGTAGCACAGCGGTATGTATGTATCTTTTGGTTTTGCCTGTACTGTACTGTATCATAAAATAATAATGTATTGAACTGTTAACTATTTACATCTGCTAAAATAAATCACTTTGTGCGTTGGAAACACAATACAATCGCTTGGGCAATGCTTATTTGAGAATGATAGAATTACTTTAATAGGGTCTGCTCTGCTCTACTACACAAGACACTGCAGGATACATCCAATCTCCATGTGGAATATACATTTGCAAAAATAACGCACAGAATTTTTTTTTCAATATATGTCATCTGTTAATAATTTAAGCATAAATGACAAAAGAGTTAAAGACAAAACACGTTTGTTTATTTCCCCCCCACTAAATACGTTCAATAGAATGCTGTTATGTTTACTGAACTTAAGAAAACTTTTTTAACGTTGCTTCTGATTGCAAACACATGTTGAAGCATGCATACGAGACTGTAATCACTAGCACTCAGGACTTAGACTAGACCTGCAGCTGGAGAAAGAGATACTCAAAATAACAAGCTTGATTCAGAGCTTGATTCGGACGTGGCTGTTTGACACTCCCTTACTGTATTGACTACTGGCAAATGCCACATCCCCACCCCATTCCCTCCCAGAAATTGTAGGCTGTAGTAAGTGTGCTTTGCATACGCAGATCCATTGAACGTTTTTGCGCAAAGTTGCATATGGCCCATTTCTGGGCAATTGAGTTATTATGTGTAAGATATGCACAAAATCAGCAGATTTGTGCCTTGATGAATCAGGCCTGTAAGTGTAACTTTTCACCTAATTTATCCTACAATTCAATTGAAGTACCTACTTGCAATACTCACCATAGCGCAAAAAGTAAGGGATTTTGTTGGATGTGAAACTAAAAGTATTGCGTGCAACTTTGAGCAGCAGAGTACTCCGCTCATAGCTGCTGAGTTTCCAAATGTTTTTGCCTTAGCTATTACCAGTTTTTGTGAAACTACACGGTTGAGTTTGCACTTGTATTGATTGACTGGAGCTTGTTGCTGGTGCTTGTTAAACCAGATGCATCAGAATACCTTTCCAGTCAATGGCTGCCAATGCATGCTTGAACATGTAGCTTCACAAAAGATTTAGTTCCAGTATAATAGATACTGGTCCTCAAAGCCACACAGATATATATTTGAAAATAAAGTTTTTTCAAAATTACATACTCATTAAAATCCCTCAATTCACCCTTTTAATATAAAATCAAATTTTCTTTCTTTGTTCTTCGCTATATTGGAATTCTTCTGTCCAATGGGAGAAAAAAACAACATAAAAGCAATCACTAGACTATTTACTAAGAGACCATGCACTGAATAACTGTGACCTTAATTAACCAGGACTTACTTTACCCACTAGCCAATCACAAGCAGCCAATGTTGGAAAACACTTGTAATTGGTCAAGCTGATACATAATTGTCGGTCAAACTAAAGCAAGCATTTTATATAAAGTGGCAAATTTGGGGTTTTTGGTGAGTTTTTAATTCCAATTAAAGTTTATTTTTGTTTTTGACCAGGCAAGTGCTATCCTCCATTGTGACACAGGAGCCAGCTGTGTAGCACCGAGGCTGTTTAGTATTTTAGGGGGTGGGAACCCTGCACAATTTATTTATATACTGTTTTAGTTAGTCAGTCAGTCCTGTTGTTATCTTTAGCAGCTAGATAAAAAACAAGGCTAGGAGAAATAGATATTAGCAGTCATCAATGTCAATAAAAATATGAAATAGTTGTGCAGTGACGAAATAACTGCACATTTTGTTACACATAAATAATGCATCCAAGTTGGAAGAATTTTTTCTTTATTTCACAGGATTTAGAAAGAATATTAATTTTTGTATTTTAAATGAGCAATTGTAACTGATTTCTTAGAACTATATTCATTATACTTGGTAAAAATAAGAGTTCTTATCAAAGAATGAAGGGAATAGCATCACTGCAAATTGAATGCTGGTGAGCTATTAGGTTCTTTTTACAGCTTCGAATGATGCACAAAATTGGAGAAATGACTTGGATGCACTGAAATTAACAGGTGCAAAATGAATATAATACTTCACTGTTTTTCTGATAGATTATTATTATTTCATTCAGTTTAACAATCTGACAAATTCTATAGAGACTGACCAGTGGTAACATTCTCTCATGCCTTTTGCAGTTGGAAAACAAGTAGAAACCTACTTTAATTAATAGCCTACTACACATTGTCCATGAAACTTAATACAGAAAGAATTGAAAGTTTCTGATATCAGCAAGCCCATACTGTTTTCAATTTCAGTGATGAGCTTCTTCTAATAAAATTAATTCTGTTGCTTTTCTCTTTAGATAATCAAGTACATTCCACCATTTAATGGGGATTTAAACACCTTTCAAATTACATAACACTAACTTTATGTGCTGATTAGCTTGTAGTGATTTAATCATATCAGACTGATTGTGTTCCTGAATCTGAGCTCTAGTATTAATTTAAACCACTAAGATTCATATAATAATTATTGGCATTTAATATATTATTTTTCACCTTTAAGAAACAGTTTTTCTTTAAACAATATAAATTAAAAATGTATGATTAATGTATGAAAAAAAATCACTGTAAACTATTTCTTATAAATCTTTTTCATAAAAAAAAAATACTGTAGACTTAAATCCCATAATTTATTATTGCAAATTGAATGTGACAATTATTTAGTCTTACAGATGGAGCAATATTCTTTTAGCCTCTGTGCAATTCAGTGCATGTTCATCAAACTGACAAGTTTACATTATTGTGGCACTGCTGAAAAGCATAGCAACTGGTCTATCTCCAGTTTGACCAGGGTAAATAAATGTTGCCCTTTATGTAACAGGCAAATCAACTGTTACTACTATATGGCAGATACAGTTTTATACAGTACTGTACAGTAGGCTCAGTTTATGACAGTTACATTTTTGAGTCAGGTAAACAGTGAGATAAATACAAGCTCATCGGATGTTGTCATTCTTATACACCGGGCTGACCTATTCTGCTGATGTCATAGAATGGGAGGAGCGAAACTAAAACTTGTGCTGATGTAACATAATGAGAGGAGCAAAAGATTTTGTACAAAAAGCACAAATTACATATACAGCATATGTTACAACTTTTTAAAGGGACACATACATAGATACACACAAATTCATGATCACGCTGCACAATCAATGTGTATGGTCATTGAGGTTTTGAAGGTGAAAACATAACCATCAGGTATGGCCTAATTTGTACCTTCATACTCATTAATCAGAACTTAAGTAACTTGCTGTCCCTCACACCTGGGGAGGCAGATCTGGCGCTGGCAAGAGCAAATAGAGTACATCATGGGAATGCCCTCCAGTATGTTTTAAAAAATAAATGAACTTTGCTATAATTTGTCACAATTGCACAGCCTAGATGTCAGAATCTGCCTTCAGCATTGTGCAGCCTCTGCCTCTGGAGCTATATTTGACATACTATTGTACGTGCCTTGCAGTACCCTTGTTTCACCAGAGGTGCTGCTACCATCCTTGTCTATTTCACTAGCAGGGGTTAACCTGCTGCACTAGCTAATCATCTGCGCCTGTTTTCTCATTATTTATATCTGCATCTCCCAGTTACCTTTTCTGGTCATTTATTTTGCAGTTCTGAATATTGTTGTGCTCAATTGCTTCTCCTGTTCTCCTCCTGTATCCTGGGGCTACTACAAGCTGCATGCCGACATGTCTATACCCGGTTTCTTTCCACTCAGCCAGATCACCTGCATCAGCAGTATCCCTTGTTGTTACCTATTTTCAGCCTCACCCAGAGATCCATTGTTCTATGTTTGCAATATTCGGTTTTCTGCAACTTCTGGATCACATCTGCTCAATAAATATTTAAGCTTTTACCATATTCCGGGCTCCATAGCTGTCATTTCCAGTTCTCAACACAGAAGTGTGATATTAGGACACTGTATTGCAGTTAAATTGTAATAACTTTCCATTATTAGTCTTCACATTTATTAAGTTACAATTTTACCCATGGAATGTAGTGGGATTCAGATATAAACTGTCAATGAACATTAAAATTCTCTGCAGAAAATGATGTTAAATATGCTCTGAAAGTGTCTTATGCGTACAGTATTCAAGCATATGATTGATGAAAATGATTTGTTAAATTAGTAACATATATAAAATCCATAGGGTGGCCACTGATTAACTTATAGAATGAAAGACACTAGCCAATTGCATAATCAACAATTTTATGCTAGTATTCAATTATATTTTAGCATGCTATTTTCTCTTACTCTTAAAGTAATAGATGTTTGCAAAGCACAGCCAGTTCTGATGTCAAAAAATATTCAAAACAGAGATTAATCTCATGGCTGTATATACACAAAGACCTTATTGTTCACCAGGATACAAAGCAGACTATATATATGTGTATATATATATATATATATATATATATATATATATATATATACATTCACACACACACACATATATATATATATATATATATATATATATATATATATATCTGTGCATATATATCTATATATCTATATATCTATATATATATGTATATATATATATATATATATATATATATATATATATATATATATATATGTATATATATATATATATATATATATATATATATATTGTGACAAGAGCCCGCTACTGCTGAAGCACACGCGAACAACTGCTTCCTTTTTATGTAGTTTTATTGTCAGGATGGTAAATGTTTTGACACCGTACAGATTTCACAGCAATACTTGGAGACCCTAAACGCTAGCTAGACATAGCTCAGCTCTCTCAAGACCAGCCAGCTTCCCCAGTGTTGATCTCAGTGCACAAATGATACAAACAAGCTTTTATACATGATACTCAACCCCCAGCCTTAGCTTGATGGACAGGTGACACACCCACTTTCTCTTTAAAAGGAAACGCCCCATCACTGGCTCTGTTTTCACTAAAGAGGCACACCCTGTCTGTTTGCTGAGAGGAAGGATTTCTCTGCATGTAAGTTAACCAAATTTAAACTATTGTTTGTTACACATAGGTCTTTACATTCAATCTAGGTGCAATGCTGCACAAATGTTTTACTTTACTTCCCTGCTTTGTCTGCATATTGCCATCTAAATGCCTCCTTTTGTTACATATCCCTCCCCCTAGCGTTATGTAGGGGGACGCGGACTTCGCAAAGAGCCATATTTTTGTGACAACGCATCTGCATTTTTGTGTAGAATTCCAGGTCTATGTTCTACTGAGAACTTGAAAGGTTGCAGTGCCAAGAACCAGCGGGTTACCTTGGCATTTACCTCCCGGTTGTTCTGCATCCATCTCAATGGTGCATGGTCTGTTATTAAGGTGAACTCTCTGACTAGGAGATAATAGCGCAGAGCTTCTGTAGCCCATTTTATGGCGAGACATTCTTTCTCCACAGTGGCATATTTTTGTTCCCTTGCAAGCAACTTACGACTTAGGTACAGGACAGGATTTTCTACTCCATTCTTCTCCTGTGACAAGACTGCACCTAAGCCAACACCAGAAGCATCAGTTTGGAGGAAGAACCTCCGGGTAAAATCCGGTGCTTGTAGTACTGGGGAGGAACAAAGAGCTAACCGAAGATCAGACCAGGCGGTTTCTGCAGAGTCAGACCAGGTTAATCTATCTGGACAACTTTTTTTCAACATGTCCGTTAGTGGAGCAGCTCTAGTGGCGAAGTGGCTTACAAACCGCCTGTAGTAACCGACTAAGCCTAAAAAGGTTCTTAACTGCGACTTTTTTTCTGGTCTTGCCCAATTTTTGATTGCCTCCACTTTATCTAGCTGGGGTTTTACACGCCCTCGACCAACAACGTACTCCAAATATTTGGCTTCCCCCATGGCTATGGCACATTTCTCTGGGTTAGCTGTTAACCCTGCTGACCTTAATGAAGCTAAGAACGCCTCAATTTTGGCTAAATGTGATCCCCAGTCTGGGGTATAAATCACTATATCGTCCAAGTAAGCAGCTGCATAAGCTGTGTGAGGTCGTAGCAGTTTATTCATAGCCCTTTGGAAGGTGGCAGGTGCCCCATGCAACCCAAAGGGTAGGACTTTATATTGATAGAGACCATCAGGGGTGGAAAATGCAGTCTTTGGTTTGGCCATGGAAGTCAGGGGAACTTGCCAATAACCCTTTGTTAGATCAAGGGTTGTCAAATAATTGCTACCAGCAAGATTTTCCACTAGTTCATCCACACGTGGCATCGGATAGGCATCAAACTGCGACATACTGTTTAGGTGCCTAAAGTTATTGCAGAACCTAATTGTCCCATTGGGTTTCGGGACAAGCACAATGGGACTATTCCATTCACTAGTGGACTCTTCAATTACATCTAACTGGAGCATCTTCTCGACCTCCTTTCTCACGTCCACCCGTCTGGCTTCTGGAATACGATATGGCTTCTGCTTGACTATGACTCCTGGCGCAGTGACAATGTCGTGTTCGATTAAGGTAGTGCGCCCAGGAATGGAAGAGAAGACATCCCTGTGGCGGCGAATCATTTCTTCAGTCTGTTGTCTCTGCTGAATGTACAAAGCTGGCTCTATGGGCACTTCAGACTTTTCAATGGCAGTACTCACTACCTGAGGAGAGGTTTCCTCATCATGCCAGGGTTTAAGGAGGTTCACATGATATATTTGCTCCTCCCTTTTCCTACCTAACTGGTGGACTCTGTAATTGACAGGACCGACAGCCTCTAGAACTTCATATGGACCCTGCCAATGGGCGAAAAGTTTGCTTTCCTGAGTAGGAACCAGGACTAGGACCTTGTCCCCAGGCTTGAAAGATCGAACAACAGCACTTTTGCCATAACCTTTCTTCTGTCGTTCCTGAGCCTCTTTTACATGTTGCTGCACAATGGGCCCTATCTTTCCTAGCCTCTCATACATTTGGGACACAAATTGTACCAGATTTGGCTCCCTGGGACCTTGCTGCTCCCACCCTTCTTTTAACATATCCAAGATACCCATGGGCTGTCTCCCAAACAATAACTCAAAGGGACTAAACCCTGTTGAAGCTTGAGGTACCTCACGGATGGCAAACATCAAATAGGGAATAAGAGTGTCCCAATCTTTTTTCTCTTGAGCCACTGCTTTCCTGAGCTTTAATGTGCGGTTAAAGCGTTCCACCAAGCCATCTGTTTGTGGATGGTATACAGAGGTGTGAAGCGCCGTAACCCCTAGCAACTGGCACATGTCCTTCATCAGTTTAGACATGAATGGAGTACCCTGATCTGTGAGAATTTCTTTGGGTATTCCCAAGCGTTTAAACATCAATACAAGTTCTTTAGCTATGGTGCTGGACTTTATGTTTCATGGGGGAATTGCCTCTGGATACCTGGTTGCATAGTCAAGCACCTGGGACAGGACCGGCAATACTTTTTCACTGCCATGTGTACACCGGGCCAGTAAAACCTAAGCAGAACTCGTTCCCGTGTTTTATCCTCCTCTAGGTGTCCCCCACAGACATGTGTGTGTGCTGCTTTTAACACTAGGGATACATGGACCTGAGGAACCATTAATTGTTCTACTTTTTCTCCCTGCACATTAGCAACTCTATACAGGAAATTATTTTTAACAATAAAATATGGTATACCTTCTGCAGGCTGGGCGGCTATGGCCCAAATGCATGACAAGAACCTTTTTAACACCTTAAGTAGCTTGATTTGACTAGAATGCATGAGTATCATGCACGCGTTAACTTGTATATAAATATATATATATATATATATATATATATATATATCATTTTTTTTTTTTAATACAGTTTTATTTTTGCAAGGTCAAGTAACAGAAACAAAATTAACAGATGACATTGATAACACAGTAGCAATAACAAGATGAGAACATGAATCAGACCCACGGCCAGCGTAGGTTAGTGTAAATCAAGTCATTAGAAGATTCCAAAGGATTCTTAAAAATGACCCAACGATTTTCTCAAGAATGAGAAGGCCAAAGTAAAGAATAGAAAAAGGTATGAAAGAGAAAGAGGGAGTAAACAAAAGGAGTGGCTAATTCTAAATATAAAGATTTTAAGATATGGTACAGGAAGAAAATGGTGGGGAGGTCAGAGAGCAAAACGGAGTCATGAGAATGGGGAACGAGCCTGACAAAAGGAGAGCCACAGGTCCCAGACCTTGGTAAAAGATTTTTATGAGTTATATATAATGCTGGTCATATATATTTAATTCGCTGAGTCAGCCATACTCTGTTGATAATGGTCTGGTGGGAAGGGGGAGTCTGCTGCCTCCAGTCTGCCGCAATTTGTCAAGTTGCTGCCAAGAGTATGTTTCTAATCAGATCATTCTGATGGTGAGTCACCGAGGAGAATCCCAGAGGATCGAGAAAAAAATTTGGGTTCCAGAGGAACATCAATCTGGAGAATACTGTAAATCAACTGTTTAATCTCCACACAGAAATGTGTCAGTTTCGGGGCATGTCCACCAAATGTGGAGGAAGGAACCTTCTTGGGAACACCCACGCCAACAGTGATCAGAGGAGTCTGGGAGAATTCTCTGGAGTCACAAGGGCACATAGCACCAATGATATAACACCTTATAGGTGTTCTCTTTAATTGGAACGTAAATGGAGCTGGAGGCAGCATTCTCGTGAATCTCAGACCATTCATTATCCATTAATGTTTCGCCAAAGTCACGTTCCCAGGATAGTTCATAAGGGGCCCTAGAGCCCGCAGTAGGTGGAGCGATAGCACAGTAAAGTGTAGAAATGAGAACTTTTGTGGAGGAATTACGTAGACAAAGAGATTTAAAAGTAGTAGGGGGCAGGCAGAAAGGCGAGATTTGACTGAGTTATGGAAGTGTCTTAGCTGAAGGAATTAATAAAAATGTATTGAGAGGATGTGGTAGCGGTTTTGAATGTCGGAAAACTGAGGAAATAACATGGAAGAGGTAAGTTGATGAAGATAGCCATTTCTCTGTGAGAGCCATGGCTGAAATACCGAAGTAATAAGTCTTGGATTGAAATCTGGGGAGTTGAATAGTGGAATCACAGGAGAAGGATGGTACGAGAGGCCATACTTTTGGGAGGAGGAGTCCTAAATAGTTAAGGAGTTTGAGATGACAGGTTGGAGCATGGCACGTTTTGGGCAGCGAGCTTTTGGGAGCTATAGGAGAGCTACAGGTAAAAGCAGTCCCAGATCCCCTGCCTCAATACTAGACCAGACTCGAGAATTTACATTGCCAGAGCAAAGAATACACTGAGCAAGTTGGGCGGAGAGGTAATATCGGCGAAAGTCAGGGATCCCCAGACCTCCTTCCCGCGAGTATCCTAAGCCGAATACAGAGGCGTTTACCAGACCAGAGGAATTTAGATAATTAAACTGAAGGAATTAAAAAATTTAAGGAGGACGCGAATGGGCAGGGTCTGGAAAAGATATAACATTCTTTGGAGACTGTTCATTTTGATAGCGTTGATGTGGCCGATCCATAAGATGAAGAGGTGCGACCAAGCGTTGAGGTCTTGTTTTATTTGAGCAAGAATATGGGGGAAGTTAGCTGGGAAGAGGTGGTGGTAATGTTTGGTTATAAAGACACCGAGGTATTTGATTTTTTGAAGGAGCCATAGGAATGGGAAAGAGCGTTCAAGCTGTAGCTTGTTTGGGGCAGAAGCGTAATAATCTAGAACCTCACTCTTGTCCGAGTTGATCCCATAGCCTGAAAAATGGCCATTAAAGTCCAGCAAGGCTAGGAGTGAAGGTAAAGAAATTGTTGGGCGTTTGATGGACAGCATGACATCGTTGGTGTAAAGCGCAATTTTATGAGTGGAAGAGCCCACAGGGATGCCAGTTATCTTGGGGTTGGCTCGGATCCTGCCAGCTAAGGGCTCAATAATTAGAGAAAATATAAGTGGGTAGAGGGGGCAGCCCTGGTGCGTGCCATTTGGAAATGGCTCAGAGGTTAAACCATTTGCAGAGACCGTGGCCGAAAGGATAGAGCGCTAAACCTTTCAGAAGCTTACCAGAGAACCCCATCGCCCAAGGCGCCCTCTAAATCGATGGCCAGGAAACGCGATCAAACACTTTTTCTGCATCTAGCGTTATGAGTAGAGAGGGGAGTTTACCTGTATGAACCATTTGAATCAGATTGATAAACCTCCTAGGGCTGGATTTACTATCAGGCGTGTTTGTAAAGCTGCCAACTTTCGGTGGGTTTGCCGGCGGTTTAGCCATCGCCGGATTTACTAACGCTAAAAC
This sequence comes from Mixophyes fleayi, assembly GCF_038048845.1. Classification (NCBI taxonomy): domain Eukaryota; kingdom Metazoa; phylum Chordata; class Amphibia; order Anura; family Limnodynastidae; genus Mixophyes; species Mixophyes fleayi. Next base: position 249,904,222 of record NC_134404.1, on the reverse strand, counting down.
CGCCGTCCAAACGGCCAGAAATGAATTTTTCAAAGGCACCTCTTTAGAAAGCGCCATACCGGTTTCAACTATGTTGAACATACAAACAGCCGGATTTACTATTAGGTGGTTAATAAAGCCGCCGGAAAAGCGCCATTCAAAAGACCAAAATGAAAGAGCTGCTTGTGAGCGGCGAGATTGCTTAAACAGCATGCTGTTTGAGCTAATTTGCCATTCTGAACATAAGAGAAAGGGCCATTTCATGTCCAATGATTGCTCCTTTAGGATTGTATATTGGAAATGGCCAAAGTGTTATGTAATTTCAGGGTAGTGTTAAAATAATTTTTTTCACCCTGTATGATTGCATAGTAATTTCTGATTTCAACATTCCTTACCAATTTGTTTTTCCTTTGAACAAATCCACAATAATACTGGTGCTTCAAAGAAATCAGGATGCACAATGTGTCATTACATAGTTAACCCTTAATTTAATGGTAATGCAATCCAAATGTGAAAAAAGGTTTTTCTGGCTGCAGAAATCATAGTCAATCACAGTCTATTGGCCAGCAGTTAATAATGATGCTTACAAAAAGGGCCCCTCCTTATTTTTTCAGGTGTGGGTTTGTTGGAGAATGGCTTTTGCAGGAAATGTGGTGCATTCTTGCCAGTGTATGTTTGCAGCTTTTTATCTGATGGAGGCAGAAAGGCGGCAGGAGGAGGAGGATGAACAGCAGTTGGCATCTGTTCCGCGGATCCTGCGCAGACCGCGCACTCCACGTGCATTTACAGTGCGTTTGAATCTGGATTCTTTGGCTGATGTGGACGTAGTACAAATGTTTCGGCTCAATCGTACTAACCTGATGAGACTTTATGAGCAAGTGAAGGATGATTTGGAGCCTACAACCAGCCGCTCTAATGCAGTGTCAGGACTACACAAACTACTGTGTGCAGCTCACTTTTTGGCAACAGGTTCCTTTCAATCTGTGTCCTCCAGAGTGATTGGCATAACGCAGCCTACATTTTCAAGACATTTTGGACAGGTCTTAGGTGCCCTTAAAAGAGTGTGCCCTAGATATATCTGCTTCCCCAGCCAGGAGTCACAGTTGCATGAGCTAAAGGGAGCTTTCTATAGGGTCGCAGGTATCCCAAATGTAATGGGAGCAATAGATTGCACTCATATTGCCCTGAGACCACCTCACCAAAGGGCAGAGGTTTTCGTTAATCGCCATCATTACCACTCCCTGAATGTGCAGGTTGTGTGCTATGCTAACCTGCATATAATGAGTGTTGTGGCAGGCTATCCTAGGTCATGTCATGACGCCTTTATCCTCAGACAGTCTACCCTTTAAGGCCAAATATGAAAGTGGTCAAATGCCGGAGGAATGGCTTTTGGGTATGTACTTACCATGTTTTATATATCCCTTATCATTGTTCAATTTGCCTCACATGTGCTAACTGCTGAACAACATGCTCAATTAAAATGGTAGCTAACATTTTTGCTTTATTACAGGAGATTCTGGATATGGGTGTTGCTCCTGGCTGATGACTCCTAGCTGCATCCTCAGACTTCTGCACAGCACAAATACAATGAGGCACACATAGCCACTAGAGGTGTCATAGAGCGTACCTTTAGTCGCTTGAAAACCAGGTTCAGGTGCCTTGATAAATCTGGTGGGGTGCTTATGTATGCACCTGAAAAGGTGTCTGATATTGTCCTGGCTTGCTATTTGCTACATAATCTGGCTTTACATCAACTTACCCCACCACTTATTGCAGTAGACAGTGAACAAGTAGGGGTCCGTGTCCCATCTGGTGATGTGCAGAGCACAGAGGGGGGAAGGCAGATTAGAGACCGTCTCATTACAAACTACTTTACATGTAAGTGCATACTAGAAAAAACATTTATTGCTCTAAAATGTGTTTGATGTGAGTGCATTGGTTTATTTTATTTCATTTTTTTTGCAAATTGGAACCTTTAAAAAGAGGATAGTGTGTACTCCTCATGTGGTAAATGTGAACATCCCTTGAAAGTTACAGGCAGAAGTCAATGTGTAAGTGAAATTAGTGCATTGTTTTTTAAAACCAGTATACTCTTGTTTAATTTGCAGAAAAGAAAGACTGATAGCATTGAAATTTAACTGCATTTATTGCAGTAGAACACAAGAAAAAGAAATGTACAATGCATACACATGCATAACAAAACATAAACAAAATTATTATTTTTTACACTAGCAACGCCTTTTTGCTGGCATATCAGTAGCTCGGGAGCCACTCTCTCCTCTCCCTCGGCCACCCTTGGTGCGAGCACCTCTCCTTGGATGAGTACTCAGCACAGATCTACTAGGCGTGCTAGCGATACTGGTGGTGGCTGAAGACATAGGTGCAGGGAAACGGGCCACAATTTCGTGATGTACTTGGCCTGCCAGCCGGTTAACATTGGCATTAACTTCCCTAACTGTGAAATGTAAGGCCTCCACAGCCCCAGTCATTTGGACCATACACACACATTCGACTGCTCTAGAGCAGTTTCAATGCGGTTCAATGCAGCATTGATTAGACTATTGCTGCGGTGTGCCCGCCTCAAATGGCCCACAATGTGAGACATGTGCCTCGTCTGAGTGTCCATAAAGTTGGATTGCAGCTGTTGAAATTGGCCAATTGACTGCACCATTTCTCTGGCTGGATCCAAAGCTGGATGTGCAGTTTGCTGCTGTGCTGTTGGTTCTGCAGGCCCAGGTGATTGCTCGTGGTGCCCAGACACAGGGGCATCAACAGTTTGCAGGGTGATGAGTGTTTCATCCTCTCTCTCAGGTGACATGGCCAAGGACTCCAGCTGAGGTGCCTGATATGAAGACGGCCCTGTGTATGAAAAATCACGGTAAGTATAAAGGATCTAATATGTTTGTATATTGCATTCTGAACAATGGATAGAAAAGAATAATCTTTTGCAACTACAGATTGTTTAACAATGTTTGCATTCCTGATTTCTTGTCCTATGCAACCTGCTTAAGGATGCACTTTTTAACTTTTGAATACACATTCTCATTTGGACTATGTGTGGTGGTCGAGTACTGATGGGAAATCCTTCCCTCACCTTGTCTCCCAGATACGAGTCAGGTTCTTTTCTCTTTTGGATATCCGGTGGTCAGGAGATAAATACTTCAATGAAAGGGACAAGGATTGGTCAAACAACTTGGGTTTATTGAGAATGCGGTAAGGATAGTTTCGGTAAGACACTGCGGCACTGACCCCTTCAGCTCAATAGTAATGACAAAATAATGCATCTGATCAGCATAGAGCACAATAACATTTAATATATAACATACACATTGTCTAATAAGGCACACTGGTAATCACAGTTACTACTTTCAAGTTAGCAATATCTGACTGGTGATGATGCAAGAACCATCAGTAATAACCCATCAAGACTCTTACGGTCACTACCGCGAAATACTAGAGGGCTCCTTCTTATTCAGGTGTTTGGGGTACCGTGCTATTCCCTATGGGTCAGGCACCCCACTTTTAGCATCTACTGCTGAGTTAACTTGATTTGCAGCGGTACCACTAACACTGAATGTCACACCTTCAATATTAATAAATCAATTCTTAGGTAAATCACATATCATTAACATCATCTAAAACATTTGGTGCACCAATATTATCCCCGGTAACCATATTTTCCACTCAGTCCTGGGCTGACCTGTGCACAGGAATTTGGTAGTGTTCCAATGTCCTGCAGAGGTTTCCATCAAGGGTTAAGTATTATAGTAGAAAGCAGAGCTGTTGCTCATTTCAGCCACAAGATGGCGCTGTTCTCTCAACAGTCAATGAATCTCTATCAGCACATGTGCTCTGCAACAGGGTATAATGTCCAGATATCAGCACACACACAGGATATAGCTGAAACGACCGTCTTAATTGTTCCCTGCATCCTGTGTAAAGGTATGATCTGGGGGAAAAGCTCTCACAATCCTTCCTTGTACAAGAATGCAATGTCAGTTTTGGATAGATTCTCTCATCACTCTTCCCTCTGACACTGGGATGTGTGCAGTACACTGCAGGCTAGGGTTTTACCTTGAGACGTTTCTGCAGTTAGTGGAGACTGTCTTTGGCCCCCCGCTGCGTGTCCCCAGCTGTTCTCCGTCCGCTTTGCTGGCAATGTCACAGTTCTGGCAGCAGCTTATCTTCTCTCTGCTCGGCTGCACATCCTCCCTCTTGTTCCTTCTACCATGCTGCTCTCTCTCTCTCTCTCCTTCCTGCACATCCTCTTCCTGTTACTCCCCCAGCCAATCAGCGCCTTCATCCTCCTCCTGTCAATCACTCCTGGGCACAAGTTTTCAGGAGCAAAATTAACCCCTTGTAGCCATGCGTTTTAGAAGCGTTTATGCACTCCTCTGTGCTGTTCAACAGGGCTTTGGGGTACCACACTATGTAGGCTGAGGGGGATAAAAATGCACATTTTTTTGACCTACAAATATGATGACGCAGGTAGCCAAATGCTGCAAGACCGTGCTTTGGCGTAAACTAATACTATTTTTGTTCTCCCTCTGTGTAGTACATGATGGGTTATTTTGACTAAACTGCGTGCTTGAAAAAGTGGAGATGTTGCCTATAGCAACCAATCAGATTTCTGTTGTCATTTTCTAGAATGCAATAAAAAAAATTAATGTTAGAATCTAATTGGTTGCTATAGGCAACATCTCTAGGTTTCCGAACCCTCAGTTTAGTAAATCTAGCCCTATGTTCTCATTGCAAACCATATAAAAGTCACGAAATATAACATGGACACCAACATTTGCACATAAAATCTCCTAACTCCATTATTTCTCCCCAAACATAGAACACGCACCTGCTTGCTCTTCAGGGGCAGAATCCCTCACGGAAGGTGGAGGTGTAGACCTCGGACTGGGAGTTAACTGCGGTCCTGGCGATTCTGGATGTATTAGAAAAAGCATACAATGTATTTAAAGCAAAAAGCATTTTAAAAATATACAGTATATTTAAAAAATGTGTTTGAAAATAAAAAAAACAGTTGTTAAAAATTTTTGTGTACTTTTAATACTGTTAGAGTAAAAAAGGCAAATAACTCACCAACTACTTGGCCAAACGAAGGTGAATCGGTGTCTTGTACATTAATCCCCTCGACAATCTCACTGGGCATTATCTGGCACAGCTCCTCCTCATAACTAGTGTATTCAATACGAAGTGGGGGGCCACCACCCGTTCTTCTTGTTGCCCTCCTTTCCTCAGCCATTTTTTATTTCAGCCTCCTCTTTATGTCCGAGAATCGCTTGCGGCAGTGAGCCACTGTCCGCTTTAGTGGGCCCACCACGTTCACGGCATCACAGACACTCCCCCACAATTGGTGGCGCCGCCTTAGCGGAGTACGGGCTGCCAGGTTCCCTAAGATGACCTCATAGCAGGGAACTATATTGTGCACCAGTACACAATTTTCATCATGGGAGAAACAGACATTCCTCTCTGATTTTGTCTTCCTGCCCTGTCCTGACTCCTCTAAGCCTTCCTCACCTTCCTCTGTCCTCTCCACCTCCATCTCCCTCTCCTCAGCCTCTGCTCCCCTCCTATCTCTGGACATATTCACACAGAATACAGAAAAACAATAAACACTGAAGAACTGACAAACACAAAGGACAAACTAGACTAAATACAGAAACACTCACAACACACTCACACACAAGTAACAGAGACAAAGGACTAGACAAATACAATAAATACAAGACAGAAAATAAATGAGAAAATAAAGCACAAAACTGAAAAAAACCACAGGACTGCTCACACTTCAATCAGAAATCGCTCCACCAGACCACTATTCACCAACTGTCACCAACTCTCACCAAAGCACAATCCTCCAAACTCATCTCTCTATACTCCTCAAAACCCTATCAAAGAAAAAGTGGCAGGCCAGTGATTTATATAGGGCTTGTGATGTCAAATCTCCTGATTTTGAAAGTAGCCAATAATAACAGGCCATGAGACAGGTGTATTTTTCAAAAAAACCGCCATCACATGACAGCTCCGTCATTTAAAGCAAAAGCGCCATGTTCAATTCAAAGCCGGCGGCGGCTTTGACCATTACATCCCGCCGTGACATCGCCGGCGTCTTCAACTTGAAGATGAAACGCGCCCATTAGTAAATCCGGCTGTTTGCAATGCAAACCCGTCGGAAAAACGCGGCGATGCATGGCGGCTTAAAGACGCCGAGCATCCCGCCTGATAGTAAATCTAGCCCCTAGTGTTGTCAGAGGCCTGACGCCCTGGGATGAAACCCACCTGGTCAGGAAGGATTTTAGCATAAAGTTTTAAATCGACATTAAGCAACGAAATGGGCCTGTAGCGCAAGGAGAGTGATCTTTCCCCGGCTTTGGAATAACTATAATACTTGTTTTAATGGTGGCAGAGTCGAAGGAAGCCCCCTCCAGCACATCGCATCAACTTGCGCCATAGTTTTTACTGTATTTTACATGCTTAGATTAACCTACTTAACAACAAAGTGTCCCTTGGAAATTATTTTAAATTGTTGGAAACTACTGCCCCCATAAAATCAGTCTTGGCCTATGTTGTGAACATAGAGAGCTTGCAGTTATTTATAAGGGATAATTCATAACTGCAGTGTAAATAGGTTGTTGTCACTCACCGGACCGTGAGTGCCTCTTCCCGGACATTTAGGAACCGTGGCCGTCCGCCATCCTGAGGGTCTGCGCATGCGCAGCCCTTTTCTATACTTCAGTGTATACCCCTTTAACTTAATTGGCAGATCAGGCAACCTCCCTATATTAAGCACCTGTGGTCACTACCACGTTGCCTGATCTTGGAGTCTCATTCCTCATGAGTCTCTGAAGGTGTTCCTGTATTACTTGTGTATTCAGTGCTGCTGATTCCTGTGGTTTCCAAACCACTTCTACTACTGTGGTTCCATACCACTTCTACCATCATCTGTGTCATCATGACTGTTTGCTGATTCCTATCCGCTGCCTCCGTGCACTACAGTCTTCTACACCACTTCAACGTTATTTTATATCTATGTGACTGTTTACTCATTGCTATCCGCTGCCTCCGTGCACTCCAGCTTTTACCCCACTCACCTGCTTCTCATCAAGTCTGTTTGCTGATTTCTATCCGCTGCCTCCGTGCACTACAGTCTCCTGCTTGCAACTCGCCTGTGTTCAACATCGTGACTGCCAGCTGACTACTATCCGCTGCCTCTGTGCACTACAGTCTCCTGCTTGCAACTCGCCTGTGTTCAACATCGTGACTGCCAGCTGACTACTATCCGCTGCCTCTGTGCACTACAGTCTCCTGCTTGCAACTCGCCTGTGTTCAACATCGTGACTGCCAGCTGATTACTATCCGCTGCCTCCGTGCACTACACTCTCTTCTCATCTTTGCTGTGACTTCCTCGAGACTGCCGCTTTTCATTACCATCTGCTACACTTCGTGATCTACAGCTCCTGTCCTGCGCTGCACTCCTGTTTCCCATCGCTGTTGGTTCCTGTGGTTGCTACTGGTTACCTCCGTGTGCCGCTGAGTCCTGCCGCTGTGGTCAGCGCTATCGTCCATCTCCTGCTGATCCACTCTCCACGCCTTCACGTGTTCCACTGGCCTCTACCCTCCTGTCAGCATTGGATTTGTATCTCTTCTACTACCCTCTGCTGGATCATCTCCATTCTCCTGGGTTTCCTATGAGTCCAGTTCCACGTGTTGCTGGCTCCTGTGGATTCGTGTCCCTGTTGGTCTACTCACCTGTGCGCTGCACCTGCTAGACCGCTGCTTCTCCTATCCAGGGACTTCCTATCCAGTCGGTCTCCAGCCGCTCAGGTACCTCTGCAATCCCATCTGACTGCTACTGCTGAACCACGGTATGCATACTTCTCATTGACTGTGCTGTGTATTGCATATCTTGCTGGACTGTGTTTGGTTCTCTCTGGAGTCTGCTATCCGCTGAGTCTATTGCCATCATTGACTGTGTTATCATTGTGCTGGACTACTTCAAGAGACTTTCTAGATTGCAGACCTGATCAGTCATTTACGTATATATATACCTGTATTGTGCATATTACTGTGGATCGTGTATAAGGTGCCTGTGTATATCCTGTGTTGCAGTCTTCCCCCGTGCACCTCCTCACATATATATAGCAGTGGTACAACTTGCTACCGCAGACCACTGACTACCTGGATACCTCCACTTGGATTCCATTCCTTCACTCAGACAGCGGTACAACTTGCTACCCGCAGACCGCTGACTCTCATCACCTCCTTGTTTCTGTTGGACATTCCTCCTCACTATAGCAGTGGTACAACTTGCTATCGCAGACCACTGACTACCTTCACGTGCCCTTGTCCATACAGTTCCTTGTGTATCATTACCTCATTATTACCAGTGTTGCTAGTCATAGACTTTCCTGAGCATCTCATCGGCCATCATTTCATGTTCCGTGATCACCCAGCTACCAGAGTACCCTATTACCATCTACATTGCTCTGGTAAGCCTACCATCTGGTGATCCCTGGGTAAAGACTCCTAGTGCCCGTGACAGTAAGATCAGGCCATGACAGACCCAGATACGGAACCTACCGCCAAAGAGATGCTGCGGCATCTGGTTACCCGTATTGAGCAACAGGAAGTTCGCCAACGGCATTTACTGCGGTGTTACCAGGCGTTAGCCTCCCAAAGACCGTCTGTGCAAGATGCCACAACCACTGTTGATGCTCCTGTGCCTTCCTCCGTTTCCCCAGTGCCATCCCAGGTGTTTACAGCTTCCACGCTTCACCTGCCTACTCCGTCAAAATACGACGGGGACCCCAAAACTTGTAGGGGTTTTCTTACTCAATGCTCAGTTCATTTTGAGCTCCAACCTCAAAATTTTTCTACCCATCGTTCCAGAGTGGCCTATCTTATTTCATTGTTTTCTGGACAAGCTCTCGCATGGGCTTCCCCTCTGTGGGAAAGAAACGATCCATTGTTACAGGATAGTGCCGAGTTTATTTCCACGTTCCGAAGTGTATTCGATGAACCAGGTCGTGTTATTTCCGCTGCATCTAGCATTCTCCGTCTTCGCCAAGGATCTCGCACTGTGGCTCAGTACGTCATTCGATTTAGGATCTTAGCCTCTGAACTTCAGTGGAACACTGAAGCACTAGTTGCCGCCTTCTGGCAGGGGCTTTCCGATAAAATTAAAAACGCACTGACTTCACAAGAACTACCCTCCTCTTTAGAAGATTTGATCTCTCTTTGCCATCGGGTAGACCTGAGGTTTCGTGAAAGAGAACCTGAGAAAACAACTTCGGTTAAAACACCTCTTCTCTCAAATCCTCAATTTCACCCAGCTTCATCTCCGGGGATACCCATGGAGATAGGTCGCTCCAAATTAACTTTAGAGGAGAGGGACCGAAGAATAAAGAATAGACTTTGTATCTATTGTGCCGATTCTACGCATATGCTCAATTCTTGTCCCAGGAAATGCCGGGCTCTAACCAATACTGGGGAGATAAGGTTAGGGTTCCTGGAGTCCTCGCCATCTTCTACGAAATTAAAAGCCTGCACTTTTGATGTTACGATTTCCTCTGCTACCAAAGCCTATGAGTCACAGGCATTGATTGATTCCGGAGCAGCAGGAAATTTTATTTCCAAATCATTAGTAAATCAATGGTCCCTACCAGTGATTACTTTGAAAACTCCCATTACTGTGACGGCTATCGATGGATCACGTCTCATCAACGGTCTCATCACCCAGAGTACGTCTCCAGTAACCCTTCAGATTGGTGCTCTGCATCATGAAGAGATATCGTTTTTAATTCTTCCTGTTACGACAAGTCCGATTGTCCTAGGCCTTCCATGGCTTCAGTGTCATTCTCCCCAGATTGACTGGCGCACTTCTCAAGTTATATCTTGGGGAGCTGAATGTCATCATCGTTGCCTCTCTCAAGTGGTTTCATTCAAAAGACAGCATTCGTCTATTCCACCAGGGCCTCCTCCACAGGATCCTTCATCTACGAATCTGTGTGATAAGGTTCAGTCTGAACGCCGTCCTCCTCATCGGGCGTTCGTGACGTCATCGGACGTTGAAGATGGATCTCAGGAGTCATCTTCAAAAAGTCAAGTGCTGGTGGTTCACGGTCACCATCCGTCTTTTCCGGAATTTCCTGCCCTCCCGCCCACCCAAGTTCCTGCGGTGGAAACTGTTTGTCAGACTTTTAAAAATATCTGGTCTCAGGTCAGAACCTGTTTAAAGAGGACATCTGTCAAATATAAATCTTTCGCTGATAAGAAGAGGCGGGCTATTCCACCACTAAAAATTGGAGATCGTGTCTGGTTATCCACAAAAAATATTCGTTTGAAGGTTCCATCCATGAAATTCGCCCCTCGTTTTATTGGTCCATATAGGATCATTCAAGTTATCAATCCAGTATGTGTGAAACTCCTTCTTCCTAAGAGTCTTCGGATTTCTAATGCCTTCCATGTATCCTTGCTCAAACCTCTTATTATCAACCGTTTCTCAACTCCTCCCTCAGCTCCGCAGCCAGTTCAAGTTCATCAGGAGGAGGATTTTGAGATTACCGAGGTACTAGATGCAAAAATTTCGCGAGGAGTCCTCCACTTCCTCGTTCATTGGAAGGGCTTTGGTCCTGAGGAGCGCTCTTGGATCAAAGCTGAAGATCTTAATGCTCCTGCCCTTTTGAAGAAGTTTTACTCCAAAAATCCGGACAAGCCCGGTTCCAGGCGTTCTGTGCCCACCTTTAAAAGGGGGGGTACTGTCACTCACCGGACCGTGAGTGCCTCTTCCCGGACATTTAGGAACCGTGGCCGTCCGCCATCCTGAGGGTCTGCGCATGCGCAGCCCTTTTCTATACTTCAGTGTATACCCCTTTAACTTAATTGGCAGATCAGGCAACCTCCCTATATTAAGCACCTGTGGTCACTACCACGTTGCCTGATCTTGGAGTCTCATTCCTCATGAGTCTCTGAAGGTGTTCCTGTATTACTTGTGTATTCAGTGCTGCTGATTCCTGTGGTTTCCAAACCACTTCTACTACTGTGGTTCCATACCACTTCTACCATCATCTGTGTCATCATGACTGTTTGCTGATTCCTATCCGCTGCCTCCGTGCACTACAGTCTTCTACACCACTTCAACGTTATTTTATATCTATGTGACTGTTTACTCATTGCTATCCGCTGCCTCCGTGCACTCCAGCTTTTACCCCACTCACCTGCTTCTCATCAAGTCTGTTTGCTGATTTCTATCCGCTGCCTCCGTGCACTACAGTCTCCTGCTTGCAACTCGCCTGTGTTCAACATCGTGACTGCCAGCTGACTACTATCCGCTGCCTCTGTGCACTACAGTCTCCTGCTTGCAACTCGCCTGTGTTCAACATCGTGACTGCCAGCTGACTACTATCCGCTGCCTCTGTGCACTACAGTCTCCTGCTTGCAACTCGCCTGTGTTCAACATCGTGACTGCCAGCTGATTACTATCCGCTGCCTCCGTGCACTACACTCTCTTCTCATCTTTGCTGTGACTTCCTCGAGACTGCCGCTTTTCATTACCATCTGCTACACTTCGTGATCTACAGCTCCTGTCCTGCGCTGCACTCCTGTTTCCCATCGCTGTTGGTTCCTGTGGTTGCTACTGGTTACCTCCGTGTGCCGCTGAGTCCTGCCGCTGTGGTCAGCGCTATCGTCCATCTCCTGCTGATCCACTCTCCACGCCTTCACGTGTTCCACTGGCCTCTACCCTCCTGTCAGCATTGGATTTGTATCTCTTCTACTACCCTCTGCTGGATCATCTCCATTCTCCTGGGTTTCCTATGAGTCCAGTTCCACGTGTTGCTGGCTCCTGTGGATTCGTGTCCCTGTTGGTCTACTCACCTGTGCGCTGCACCTGCTAGACCGCTGCTTCTCCTATCCAGGGACTTCCTATCCAGTCGGTCTCCAGCCGCTCAGGTACCTCTGCAATCCCATCTGACTGCTACTGCTGAACCACGGTATGCATACTTCTCATTGACTGTGCTGTGTATTGCATATCTTGCTGGACTGTGTTTGGTTCTCTCTGGAGTCTGCTATCCGCTGAGTCTATTGCCATCATTGACTGTGTTATCATTGTGCTGGACTACTTCAAGAGACTTTCTAGATTGCAGACCTGATCAGTCATTTACGTATATATATACCTGTATTGTGCATATTACTGTGGATCGTGTATAAGGTGCCTGTGTATATCCTGTGTTGCAGTCTTCCCCCGTGCACCTCCTCACATATATATAGCAGTGGTACAACTTGCTACCGCAGACCACTGACTACCTGGATACCTCCACTTGGATTCCATTCCTTCACTCAGACAGCGGTACAACTTGCTACCCGCAGACCGCTGACTCTCATCACCTCCTTGTTTCTGTTGGACATTCCTCCTCACTATAGCAGTGGTACAACTTGCTATCGCAGACCACTGACTACCTTCACGTGCCCTTGTCCATACAGTTCCTTGTGTATCATTACCTCATTATTACCAGTGTTGCTAGTCATAGACTTTCCTGAGCATCTCATCGGCCATCATTTCATGTTCCGTGATCACCCAGCTACCAGAGTACCCTATTACCATCTACATTGCTCTGGTAAGCCTACCATCTGGTGATCCCTGGGTAAAGACTCCTAGTGCCCGTGACAGTTGTATCAAATGAATCCATTGATAAGGTAGTGTGAAAGTTAAAGACGCAAAGCCTGATGTAATTGTGTTTGAAGGTTTTTTACATCCCAGTGTGAGGAGATAAGCCTGCCACTTTTAGCAGCTTCCAGGACGTCCCACTGTGTGCTTTAGACACTTGAATAGACTTTGTGGTGCCAATCACAGCTGAAGATCCTGGTAGGCAGCATGTGAAAGCCTATACAGGTATATAGAAATATGACCTTCAAAGGAAAATGTTGTTTTGGGAAATCTGGATGCCACTCCGTACTGAGAGGCAAAATCCACACATGGGTCTTGAAACATAGATACCAACTACACAGGGAACAGCCATAGGCACATGTATTTCAGGATGAGATTGGATATTGTTGTAATCTCTTCATGTTTGGTATTTAAATGTGCGGGAGATTATGACTGGTTTATTGAGGGGGTGTTATTTCTCTGAGATATATCTGCAAAGAATTACAAACAGGTCAAGACTCTGGGAATATTTGTGAGCAAAGTATAGTGACACCCAGGGGACGTTTCCGCCCCCACATTAGCATTCACACTGCCCCTGTGAATGCCGTCCCATTTGAGTTTGCTTAAAAACCTGTGTAAGGAGGGACAAAGTGTCAGACTTCTGGGGAAATCAAGTTACATTGATAAGCTGTCCATCTTCTTAGCCAAATCCCCTTGGCCAGAATGCAATTCATGTAAGTGCAAATCTGAATGTAATCCTTTTTATTTTAAACTGTTTTTGCTTGTTATGTCAAATGTATTAATTGTTATTCATTATTTTCGTTATCTGTCTGCTCTGTACTTTTTGTATATTAAATCTATAATTTAATAAGTTGCGTCCTTGATACTCTAAAGAATCCATAGCCTTTTTAGAAGAGATTGCTCGTCCAGGTATACCCTTGGAATGCCAGTGTGTGATTTGTTGATACATCTGATTGTGTGTGCTTGTATTTACATTTGTGTAACAGTCTGGAGGTGTGAAGAGTTAACCCTGTGTGTGCTGGTGTGAGTCTTGCTAGTTTGTGGAACTAGAAGCCTGTGTGCCAGTGTGGGACAGTATATTGGGGTCCTATTGCCAGTACCCAATAGGTGGTGGCTGAACCTTGAAGTGTCTGGGGGTGTGAGAGGGCTGTGTTTGGGGGCGATTATGTAGGTCTAGAACCTGTGTGATAGGTGAGAGAGACAACAGGCTGAAATCGTGTGTGACCTCATACAGCAAACACCCCAAAGTCACGGCAGCTGGGAACGTGTTCGTGACAGCCTACATTTGCTTTTACACTTCAAAGTCCAGCCTGCTAACACTTTAGCAAAATCGAAGGAATGTAAATGCCGATATAGGCAGTATTTTGTGTAAAATCGCACTGGGCATGCACAGAAGAGGACTATACGCAAGAGCATCCAATTAATCTTTGAGTGCAAAAGGAGACTTAGGACAGTCTACTATTTCATGGATGGAATGGGAAGGGGAATAGGCATATGCACATAGTCAATGTATAGTGAGGGCATGCCAAGCTTGAGCACACGAAGCAGCATCCAATTCAAGCTTTGGGCACCACTAAGGTATGTGCTTTTCTGTTGTATCACTTGCCACACCTACTCTGTAGCTGTTGCAAGTACTGATAGTAATGATGATCACGTATGCATTGCTAGAACATTTGTTTGCAATCAGGAGAAACTGGAAAAATGTCTTTTATGTACAATAGACATTAATAACATGAAATACATATGTATTTCATTGAAAAAAGGAAAACTTTTTTTTTACAATATTTTCATTAATGACTATGTTGTTAACAGGGACGATAATTGAATTTTAATTTTTTTCTGTGGTTTCTACTAAGAATTTTTATTCCACATATGAATTGAACGTATCCTGCAGTGTATTGTGTTTGTCAGAGTAGAACATACCTAGAGCCATATTCAACAAAAGAAGTTTTTTTCAGACGTTCGTATTCCTGAATTACATGTGTATCTCTGTTAAAATGCTGCTTGTTTTAGCCTAAATTATGTCTTAAATTAATAATGCCAATGAGGGCTTATCGTATCTGTATACATTACATAGGCCACTATTATTCATTTGAATGTTTTTTATTACATTGGTAAGAATGTGCCTAGAAAAGCCTTTACTATATAAAATACATGTGTCCAATTGAAAGTATAGACTGAATTCTTGCTTACATCACTTCTAGGGATGTGTAAAATGTCTTTTTGTGAGGAGAAAAATGCTTGGCAGCCACCATCAAGAAGAGTTTCTGGGAGAGAGACCTCTCTATTTGCAACAAAACAAAGAACATTATGAGGCAGTTGGCAAAAGTGCCAGCTGCCTTTTAAGTAATACCTAATATGATACTTTATCTAAACATTGTGCTTTTTCCATCTCTCTATTGTCTGTCTGTTAAAGGCTGTATTATGTACATTGTAAATATTACACATAAATTAAGTTACAGTTTTTAATTGATTTGATTCAATGTTATTTTATGTAATATTTTTATATTTTTTATTTTTAATACTTATGCTTTCAGGGTACCTACAAACCTATTTATTGTTAACAAGATTGACCATTACCTAATAAAGAAAACAACATTTTAAATTCATGAAATGTGTGTGCCTTAAATGCATTTTAATACTACCATTTGGTTTTAGTGATAAGTACAAACAAAGATCACCTATTGGGCAATGAATTAATAACAGGTTATTTACTGAAAGGAATGACACTGGACATAGACCACCTTTATGTGCATCTTAGTCACATGATCTTGACAGGATGGTGATGGCCTTTTGGCAGATACCTTTTAATTAGAAAATTCCAAGAACAAATGCTTCAGTTCAAAGCAGTAGGACTGAACCAGGACAGACAGTAAGTGCTAAAGGCTATTTCTTGAAATGGGCTACTGGATTTTAAATGAAACCACAACTTTCTTGATCTTGGTAAGTGTCAGTACTAACTTGTATTTTTTTTTTTTTTAAGAGACAGAGTATTTATTATTTATTATTTTAGTAATTAGTGTGTATATGTAGCACATTTCCTATACAAAACATACATAAATATACAAAACATACATAAGCCTGTGTGTTATACCTAATACCAACAACAGATAAATAAAATAATGGTTCTTAACCTGTATTGTCTATAGTGAAAAGGAATCCAAATGCTGTATGACATTTTTTGAGTTTCTTTTTCTGTGCTGAAACTCTGTGTTAGATTAATTGGCCTCTGTTTCAACATTAAGTGGCTGCTACTAAATTAAGATACCCTGACAAACTTCAAATATTTTATAATGCAGATTAAAATGTGCTGGCATTTATTTCTGTCGCTGTGTGAGAATGTTTATATTTACTACTTATAACTACTTGTGCACCAGATTATCAAAGGTATTAAACTTAGGTTGCAAAGAGATTTAAGTACATAGTCATGGTGGTGTATATGATAGACTGCTCTGTCAAACTTCATTAAAAACCTTAATTTTTCCCCTTCTGATACTGCTGAGGTTGTTATTCATAGAGCTATATACATCACTGACTTACGTACTGCATTTCTGCATAATAAGCATAAGTCTTTATTTATTAATGATAGAAAGCTTACTGGGTCTTTAGAACTTGTATATTCATTAATAGACTCTGTTCTCATTATGTGGTATTTCCATGGAAAGTAGTAGTGAATCCTATTTTTATTTTCAGAACTTGATCCTGAGCTGTAGTGGAAAACTGTTTATAATTTATTAGTATATTTGTAGAAACAACAAGTTCTCTGGGAGTAGAGATGGCTGAATCAATTGAGCCAATTATGAAATTTGACCAAACTTCAGAGGTTCACCATTAGTGAATTGATTTTCAGTCCTGATTCAACAAAAATTTTTGAATAAGTAAGGCCAATGAAGAGTCAGGCCAAACACAATAGGGTAAATGTATCAAGCTGTGAGTTTTCCGGCGGGTTTGAAAAAACAGATTCTAGCTATCATTTATTTAGTACATTCTGCAAAATGAAAGATAGAATCTGATTGGTTGCTGTAGGCAAAATCTCCACTTTTCAAACCTGCCGGAAAACTCTCAGCTTGATACATTTACCCCAATGTCTGGGACGTAAAGAAGCCAATCAGAAGGCTTCCACATATGTCCCTCGTCTATAGATATATTACTAAGGGAAAACGTGTAATTTCTTTGAGTTTCTCAGACTAATATTAGTAACCCGGTCCGATGTTCACATGTGTCTCAATTTTTACATTTTCTGGGGCGCTTCCTACTTTGTGATTGGGCATACAACCACCCCCACCGACAAAAATATTCGAAGTTGCAGCAGCTCAGATCTGACTAAGGGTGCATATTTTCCTTTTTAATGGGACAAATTTTTTGCTCCTTCCAGAAGCACTTCTGTGCTTTTATCGACCCATTTTGCCCCATGAAAACATTCTCTCTGATTAACATATAATGGATTATGATGACAAGTTGATTCATTAATATACATAAAATAGGGAGAAAAGAGTTTTAATTATATATTTTGATAATTCCTGCCTTTGGTCAAGCTTTTTCTGCCACCATTCCATGGAACACCATCAATGGGAAGCACTATTGGGCAATTCAAGTATGATGAATTTGCTGGTGCTTCATTATCCTGTTTCTCAAAACATTTATGCATCATTCCCATCAAATTTTTTTTTGGGGGAATAGGAGATAGATTTGGTAACTGCAGAATTTCTTTATTGCATTCATTGCCACATGGTTGTTATTAATATATCTGACACATATATTCTGTGACTTATTTCATTTCTTGCTGTTCTGCTGAGTTGCAATGAAATAATTGTATATCTTATTCTCAAAATTCATTCTCCTTTTTCTTTTTACTCTACACAGGACATTTACACTTTTATTGTTGTAAATGTGATTTAGATTCTTAGGTACTGTGTTCTTCTACTCGAGGAGACAATGATGATTTCCATATTTTGAGTCAGGGCTAATTTTCCAAGCTTTATTCCATGGCAATTTGGATTAAATGCTTTCATGCAACTTGTTTGCAAGTGCTGAAGAACCAACAGTTATGGCACTGGCAGGCATTACATTATCAGTTTAATTTCCCATATTACAAATAAGTGTCCATCACAGCTTAATGATTTGTTGTAGGGGTGAGAATTATGTGTTTCTCAGATGTGGTACATATGGAAGTCCCATTTTATTGACGCTTACCATGTGCTGCCTGGATGGCACAAACAGTCTATAAAATGCTACTCTTTACCTTTTACCTTTTCTTGTGTTCTCTTTATCATCGGCACATGACACAACCTGCATGCACTTTCTAAAAATTGTTTGACTTACTTCCAACATGGTTTAGCCAGTCCATAACTTAATGTGTTTGACTCATTTGCAGAGGCAGATTCGCCATAGAACTTACTGACACTGTTCCTGGTAGGCCGGTGGCCTGGTGTTGCTGATTAATCAATTGTATTTCTTAATTTGTTCCAATTTTCTTAAAATTATTAATTTTCCTTTGGGATTGTGGGTTGAGGGGAGCAACCCAATGTGGGCATTCCAGCAGTGACCATTCAATGACAGAAAGCCTGGCAGCAAATCATATTGAGAGCTTCATACTGATTTGTTGCCACACTGTCTCTCATTGCAGAGGGTGGGCTGCAGAGTTCTTAGTCTAGTGAGACGAGTTAATTCTGGGAAGACTAACAGCGAGATCTCTCTGCAAGAAACTTTTACCCTTATGTATGTGACTCTGTTGTCAGCAACACATGTACCTTACAGGGCTTCATGATGTGGGGGAGCATATACAGGTGAGGGCTGGAGCCATGATATGGGCAGCAGTGATACAGGGGTGTATGATATGGGGCAAATACATTAAAGTTGCAATTATATAAAGTTATTCAATACAGGAGGCAACAATATGAAGGACAATGAATGCAGGTTTGGCATGATATGGGGAGAATCAATAAATGGGTCCATGATGGTAAATCAATACAAGGGGTATGACATGAGAGAGAATGAAAATTGATTGGTAGCATGACATGATGAGGATCCATAAAGGGGAGCCATCATATGATGGTAAATCAAATAGGTGGCACAAGATATGGGTAGAATATGGCACAAAATATATAACAAAGAAAGGGTCGGGCTGCACAATGTCTGACACTCTCTGTTTTGTACAGTGGTCCGTAGTATGCTTTCTGTAGTCAATGGCAGTCACTAGGATGCTCTATGTATCCTCTATTGAACACATAGATGCCTTCTGTATTGTATATTGTCACTAGCATGTTATCTGTACTACATGGAAGTCACAAGGATGCTCTATGTTTTGTATTTTGGTCATGGGTGGTCTCTATATTACATGCCAGTCACCAGGATACTCTCTGTATTGTACATATGTACAAGAATGGTTTCTGTATTGTATGGCGGTCACTAGGATCCCTTCTGTATTGTATGGCGGTCACTTGGATGCTCTCTGCATTGTGTGGTGGTAACTAGGACGCTGTCTGTATTGAGTGGCAGTCACTAGGATGCTCTCTGTATTGTACATATGTCAATAGGATGCTCTCTGTATTGTGTTTCAGTTACTAGTGTGCTCTCTGTATTGTGTGGTGATCAAGAAGATAATTCTCTCCTCTCCTTTGCCTCCAAACTACTTGAGCGATTAGTGTACAAATACCTTTCTCACTTTCTCTCCTATCATTCCATTCTTGACTCTCTGCAATCAGGCTTCCGCCCCCAACATTCCACTGAATGTGCTCTCACAAAAGTGACCAATGATCTACTTACTGCAAAATCTAAGGGTAATTTCTCCATTTTCATTCTCCTGGACCTCGCTGCTGCTTTTGATACTGTTGATCACCCTCTTCTCCTACACACCCTTCATTCCATTGGGCTTTGTGACACAGTTCTTTTCTGTTCACTTTGTAACTTTAAAACCGCTCTTTTGGTGTTTCTTCCTCTGGCACATTCTCCCCTCCATTTTCACTCTATGTTGGGGTCCCACAATGCTCTTTTCTTGGGCCTTTACTTTTTTTACTGTATATCTTCTCTTGGGCAACTAATTCGCTCATTCGGACTCCGTGTCTATACTGACAACACCTAAATCTATATCTCTTTCTCTTACCTCTTCCTTTCTGTACTGTCTCATGTAATCAACTATCTTACAGCTTTCTACACATTGATGTCCCAATGCTACCTAAAACTCAACATGTTCAAAGCAGAACTTTATCTTCCCTCCTCCCAGAGTTACCACCTACCCTCAAATCTCCATCACTATCAATAACACCACAACTTTCTCAATCTCCCAAGTCCACTGCTTTCGCATCATGCTTGACAACCCCTCTGCTTTAGTAATCAAACTCTCTCCCAGTCCTGTTGACTCCTCAGAAACATTGCCAGAATACGCCCTTTTCTTACCCAACATGCTACCAAAACTCCTATCCATTCTCTCATCATCTCCCATTTTAATGTATCTCCACTCAATCCATCGTAAATTCTGTTGCAAGATGGATTTTCCTCTCCCACCGCTCCACCTCTGCTGCACCACTTTGCAAAGCCCTACACTGGCTCCCTGTGTTATCCAGAATCCAATTCAAATTACTTTCCCTTACCTGCAAAGCCCTTAATAACGTACATTTCAGATCATATCAATCTGCTGCCCTCTTAAATCTACCTCTGACCTGTGTCTTATCTCATCTCTTGTAACTACTTCTCACCACCGTCTACAAGATCTCTCTAGTACTGTTACCCACTTATGGAATTGCCTACCATGCCTAATCAGGCTTTCCCACAGCCTTCAAATCTTTACACGTTTTCTAAAACCAATCTCATTTTTAGAGCTTATTGTGGATGATGCTACTTACAGTAAAGCACCCTCACAACTGTCCCAATCTCCACTCTTAGCCATATTTGCTCCTCTTGTTTCAGGTGTGCCCTCTTCCACTCAAAATGTAATCTCTTTCATGAGCAGCACCTTCCATACCCTTTGTTTTTATGTCTGAACTTATTTTATCTATCTTGTATGTCCCTGCTTTCCCAACTGTACAGCGCTGTGGAGCACTGTGGCACCTTACAGATCTATGATAATAATAATCAATAATAATTGTATGGTGGTCACTAGGATGCTCTGTGTTGTATATCAGTAAATAGAATGCTCTCAGTATTGTATGTCAGCCACTAGGATGCCCTATGCATTGTATATCAGTCACTAAGGGCCTGATTCATCAAGTACGCAAACTCATACGCATCTGCTAAACGGGACTTGAGCTATGTAAAACACCACATACGCAGCGCAAACAGAGCAGATACGGCACTCAAAGTCAACTCAATCTCAAACTCCAATGCAAATATAAGGGTTTGTGTCACTTAAAGTATGAAACATGAGTTTGCGTACCTTGATGAATCAGGCCCTAAGATGCTTGAAATGGTTTGAAATGTTCCTGCTCAGCGCAAACAGACAGGGTGTGTCTGTCTTTTTGCACTAAGACAGACACACCCTGTCTGTTTGCGCTGAGGAGGAACATTTCAAACCATTCCTAGTGTGGAATCTATTGACTAGAAGGCACAATTCACACTGGAAGCAGACCTAGATACCAGTGGGATATTAAACAGATAAGCAAATTTATCACTTATTTTTGGTACGAGACTAATTTGGAGTACTCGTTAGCACATCTAAAATTGATGATATTACACTATGTTTGGCGCTTCTCTTTTTTTTTTCTTTTGTCTTTTTTTTCTCTTTTGTTTATTTAATCCTACAGTACTATTTACATATCTGAATAGGCAAACAAATCACAGTACAATTATTTTATCTGTTTTGCTGTTATTTGCTAAATTTTTATCTGAATTTAGGTGAATTGGTGCAAAGAGAAAGTGTATGATGCTAAACAATAGTGAGGCATTGACAGCTACCCACATTATTCATAGATTTCAAATAGGTTCAATTATTTAAAGTGCAAACTTATCATACACATCTTAACTCCTATATTTTCAGTAAAATTGCAACAAAATAGTTAAAAAGCATACATGTTCACTCTTTCTGTTATTAATACAAATATACAATACTAGTGCACATTGCAAGATTGGTTACAGGCATATTATATTTATGTTAATTCAAAATAATAGTTATTACTCGCTAAAAAACTAAATTGTTTGGCAATTACAAGAATAAATAAATGCTGTTAATCCTAATATATAATCAGTTGTATATTTTAGTTAGTAAAAGGTTTATTTCTCACTATCATTGTCACCTTGTGGAATGCTCTACAATTAGTGTAGTGATTAGTGATTAGAATAGAGATGTTCACTGACCCCCGTGTTTTGGTTTTGGATCTGGATTAACTTTGTGTTTTGGTTTTTGTTTTGGCAAAACCGCCCTCGCATGTTTTGGGTTTTGGATCCTGATTTTTGTCTAAAATCCCCATTTATTTATTTTTGCTAAAATCCCATAATTTGGCTATTTTTTTTTATCCCTACATTAATATTAACCTCAATAACATTAATTTCCAATCATTTCCAGTCAATTTTTGTCAAGTGACAAGAACACTGCTACCCCTCCTGTTTCTGTATGAGCAATGGCACTCAACAATGTCACTGGTGACTGGAGAGTGACAAGAACACTGCTACCCCTTTTTCTGTGTGAGCAATGGCACTGGATCTCCTGGGGAGGGAGGTACTTATAGAATCCAAAACCTGCGAGATCAGACAAGGCAACAACGACGTTTTGCCTCGATTCAGAACCGAGGATGCGAGAAAGTAACAAGCCAGCTCGCGAGCCTACTTGTATCCCCTAAGTTCGGGTGGGCTCGGTTTTCAGAAAACTGAGTCTGAGCATCTCTAGATTAGAGGGTCTTTCTTTACCTCTTTGTACTGTAGTGAGTCAATTACATTTTAAATTACATTTACTATCTAATAAATGTATCCTCTAGTTGTTCTACTACTGAACATAACGTTCT
The DNA here is from genome assembly GCF_038048845.1 of Mixophyes fleayi. Lineage (NCBI taxonomy): Eukaryota > Metazoa > Chordata > Amphibia > Anura > Limnodynastidae > Mixophyes > Mixophyes fleayi. Next base: position 249,881,635 of record NC_134404.1, on the reverse strand, counting down.
ATTGTACCGATTGTTTTTTCGGTCTCAAATAAAGGAAGTTACTTATTACTGCCAATGACATAACAAGGGTTCTACAATCAGTAAAAGTCAAAAGAATATATGGTAATATATAATAATAATAATAATAATAATAATAATAATAATGGAAAGCAAAAACAAATATACATTTTTTTTATCATAGTAATTCTAAGGTGCCAATTCAATTTGGCTGCGCTATTGTAGGAATAATGTAGCCTGTGCACTATTACCGTTACTATGGTAAAAGTGTGCAGTATTACCATTAGTACGGTAATTTTAATGCTGATTATTTCTCTCAGCCCTCGGGGCCACAAGCAAACATCCAGGTTAAGATTACTGTATTAACAGTAATACAATTAACGTTATTTCTAGACTAACATGGCCAAATTGAATCGGTCCCAAAGTATCCAAAATAAAAAAAATTGATAACTGTAAATAATGAATTAATAAATGTTTTATTAAAATATATTTGTTTGAAATATAATTCAATGGTTGTTTTTTTTAACGTAATGCCATGACGTAGAATACAGAGGGAACAGATTGCTTTTATACAAATGCCCTTTGTTGGGTGTTCCTCCAATATAGTATGGCCTTCTAATGGTCTGTATTGTCACTGCTAGCTTTTTTGCACAGATTATTCATTATCTTGACAGCAATACCGGTCGATTTTGGGTGGCGCAGAGATGTGACATGCTCAAACTTCCATTCTGAGGCAAACTGCCTAAATTGCCCACATGTAATTTAAGGTCCATTTTCTGAAACCACTCGATCAGGCTGGCATGATCCACAAATTGTGCATTGCAATGCTTGATTGTAGCCTCTGCATACATGTCTGGGAGTAGCTCTACTTCCCAAGAATCAGAGTAGTGGTCAACTATCAATAGTAATTCCTTGTCTGCATAGGTGACTAAATCCACGCAATCAATATGTCATGGACGTGTCAGAATATCATGTGACATCATGGTTTCTTTTTGTTGTACATGCGCGTATGCATTATATGTTTAACAGTTGCTGACACAGTCTTTGATCTCACATTGCATGTTGGGAGAGTCCAATGTTTACTTGAATAACTCTGTATAGTGACTAGTGTGTCAAAAATCATACGTTAACACAGGTTTGACAGTGACCAAATGTTTTTTTCTGCATTGCATTGTCATGTTTTGGAAGCCAGTGCCAGATTACCTCCCTATCCAGGAGACACACACCTCTGAAAGATGACCAGATATGTCACAAACCCGATAAAACGCTGCACTGATGTAACGCTCCGGTTCCACAGATAGTACCTGTCTCGTTACCTGCAGTCCATTCATCTGGAATTTGCCATGTCCCAGCATCAGACATTCTCCAGTTCATTCATTCAGCTATATTCAAATCTGTGCAGGTGCAAGCCTATTGCACTTCAGGACCTCCTCCCTCTTTTTCATTGGCTAAGCACTTCTGGAGCACTATTTAAACCTCCTGGATTCACCTGTCTGATGCCTGTTCTTCAAGCTCACTTCCTGCAGCCTGTGGTTCTAGTTCCTTGTCTCCTTGTGGTTTGCCTGTGTTCCAGTCTGCTCTCAGTTTGTGGTCTGTGCTAAACCATCGCTGTTCCAGTACCTCTCTTACCATCTCCAGTGTACTTCATTGTGACAGCTCCGGTTCTCTCATCGCTACCACTCAGAGCCGCTACTACATCTGTGACTCATCAGCTGTTACCACGGGTTACCTCCGCTCCTCCAGCCTGCTCTCAGTCTCTGGTCGTGTTGAACTATCGCTGCTCAAGTACCTCTATTACCATCTCCAGTGTACTTCATCGTGACAGCTTCCATTTTCACATCGCTACCACTCAGAGTCGCTAATACATCTGTGACTCATCAGCTGTTACTACGAGTTACCTCCACAACTCCAGTCAGCCTTCAGCCTCTGGCTGTGTTGAACTATTGCTGCTCCAGTACTTTCATTACCATCTCCAGAGTACTTCATAGTGACAGCCTCTGTCCTCTCGTTGTATACCACAGAGCACCTATTCTCCTAGTGACTCATTGGCTGCTGACCATCAGCCTATATTATTGTTGTGCCTGTATTTATACCACTCATCTGTGGACTCCATCGTCTCCATCCACTTCACCTTCAGTGAGTGTTCTGCTGTACACTCACTCACGGAACCGCGACCTGCAGACTTGGTGCAGCTAAGACCATACCTCCTTGCGGGGGATCCTGGTGAAAACCACCTGTCTGTTAGACTCCGCTCCCGTGGGTGGGCTTAGCCATGTTCAGCAGAGCCCAGGGATCAATTTCTTGTAAGCCAACTGTGACAACTGACTTCACATCTGTGAGTTTTGGCATCTCAAGACCACTCTGATCATTTCTGGGTCAAATTTCCACCCCATCTATCAGCTCCCATGACTCTAAGCTTCTTTAGAGAATTTTCTACAGTTGCCTCACATGCTATCTTTCCTCATACAACCTATTGAACCCACTTAAATCAGGCTTTCATCCCAACACTCACAGAGACTGCACTGACTAAGGTTGTCAATGATTTCTTCACTGCTAAATCTAAAGTCCATTGCATGCTTCTAATTCTCCTGGATCTGTCTGCTGCATTTGATACTGTTGACCACTCTCTTCTCATACAAATGCTCCAATCCCTAGGTCTTCGGGACACTCTCCTATCTTGGTTCTCATCCTATCTAATCGTTCTTTAAGCATCAATTTCACTGGATCCAACTCCTCTTTGCTTCCTTTATCACTTGGAGTACCACAAAGCTTAGTTCTAGGCCCTCTGCTCTTCACTCTCTATACCACTTCTCTTGGAAAACAAATAAACTACATATTTCACTATCATGTCTATGTAGATTATACCCAAATTTATCTATCCCCTCTGGATCTCTCACCATCTCTGTTGGCTCGCTTTCCTGACTGTCTTTCTGCGCTCCTGAGTGAGTACCACTCACTGACAGAAACAAGGGATACACTAAATATTCTCCAGAAACATGACACATATCTAGAATATGCTCATATCTCACACAAGACACTGCAAAAACTTTAATTCATGCACTCATCATTTCCTGCATTGACTACTGCAATTGCATTCCCGAATCAGACTCTCACCTCCACAATCTATTTTCCATGCAGCAGTTGATTTTCCTTGCAAACCACTCTATCACTGCTGATCCTCTCTGTCAGTTGCTATATGGGTTGCCTCTTTTTTTATTTTTTATTTTACCAAATCCAATATAAAATACTAACATAAAAGATCATCAACAAAACTGCACCAACTTACATCTCTTCACTTGTCTCAAAGTATCTCCTAACTCAACAAATCCGTTCTTCACAAGATCTGTCTCTTTCATTCACACTCATTACCTTCTCACATTCCCAGTTACAGGACTTTTCACTTGCTGCATCCCCTTTGTGAAATTTCCTCCCTCACACAACAACACTTTCCTCTGGTTTAAATCACACTTGCCAACTCTCCCGAATGTCCGGGTGACTCCTGAAATTCAGGTAGGTCTCCCGGACTCCCGGGAGAGCAGGCAAATATCCCGCAAATGGCATCTTGCTGTCAAAATAAAGCGATTTGCGGTGAATGGTGTCATTTTTGGCCCCGCCCCCCCTGCGACAAAATGCCATTTTTGTCACAGGGCCGGGCCAAAATGACACGATTCACTGCGTCCCGCCCCTCCCACCCTCCAACCACGCCCCCCTGCCTGGGATCTCCCGGAAAGATGTTTAAAAAGGTTGGCAAGTATGGTTTAAATGTTCTCTGAAATGCCACCTCTTCAGACTGGCCTGTGTTCTTTCTATACTCAGTGAACAACCCAACCACTGACCAACATTGACTGGATCATAAAGATCACTTTCTTGCTTTGCAATCTGGCTGGACCAATAAGCAATATGTAGCACTTAACCTCATGTGTCAAACCCCTATACGCTTATAGATTATAAGCTTGTGAGCAGGGCCCTCAGTGCCTGTCTGTAATACCCAATCTATTTTCTATTACTGTGTTGTTCCCAATTGAAAAGCACTTCAGAATATTCTGGTGCTATATAAATAAATGGTAATAATAATTAATTTAACTTTCTAATCTTCGGAGGACATCATATGTCCTCTTTCAGCTTAAATTGCAGTTTATTCACTCTGAGGGGTATATTTACTAAACTGTGGGTTTGAATATGTGGAGATGTTGCCTATGGCAACCAATCATATTCCAGTTGTCATTTTGTAGAGAGCACTATTTAAATGAAAGCTAGGATCTGATCTTGTTATAGGCAACATCTCCACTTTTTCAAAACTGCAGTTTAGTAAATATAGTCTTAGTTTCACTTGATTGCAATAACCCATCAATGGCAGAAACTTGTGGTCATGGTCATCCTCTGCTTCTTTGTCTATCTTGCAACAGGCAACCACAAGAATATCATCCTCTATTGGCACAATACTACTGAGCCCATTCAAGATCTCATGTTGCTTTCACTTATTAACCTAGGGTGCAAGGGAAACTCAAAACGGAAATTAAAGCCTTTTCCAGGCCCAGGTGATCTAAAAGGTGATATAGTTGCTTCCGTCATCCAGTTTGGATTGCAAGAATACATCCCCTGCATCAACCAATGTGAAAGCAAGTGCTTTTGGCAGCTTTCATAAGACAACCCCCGATGTTGGCATTATTAAGTGAGATAGTGCAGTTTAGGAATTTCAGGGCAATGCATATGCTAAGCTGTCAGTTGGTTCAGTCACAAGTGCATTATGGCTGTCTGTTTAATGCTTCAAGTAGAGCCTTCAATCTTGGATTGAGGGTTATTGGCATATTGTATTTCCCACACTGAAAGGATGGCTATGTGGGTCGACTTCGAAATGTACTTCTTCTGGGACAAACTAAACTGGCCCCTTGAATACATCATCATAGGTATCACTGCTCTTCTGTCAGTGGGCCGGGCAAATGATGTTCCTCTTGTTAGTCGCGGCGGCCGCGACTCCTTCTCGTCCCTGGTAACTGTCCCAGCCGTCGCTATGACTATCGGGACGTCACTTCCGGTCCCGACGTCCCGGTTGCCTAGGCAACAACCGGGACGCCTGCACTCACCTGTCGCACCGCCCGGCCAGCTGTCAGATAGCCGGGTGCGTGCGCACAGAGTTAGTAAAAACACAACCAATAGTGGCTGATTTAGGGGGCCCTTGTGACCTGTTTCTGGCTGTATGCCAGTGATTCATTATGCAGCCGCTGGGCTGATTATTACTGCTGGGTGCCTTTTGGTCTCATTGGCCTCCACAGGAGTAACACTATCAATTAGGTTACTCCTGTGGAGGTTTCTTGGGCATTGTTCTGATTGGTCCCTTGTACTATTTAAGGCAGTGAGGACTGAGCCTCACTGCCGGTTATAGCGTCCTGCTTTCAGTTCTGCTGCCTGCTACCTTGTTCCTCTGTTGGTGTTTCTACCTCTGATTGATTACCTGTGTATGACCCTTGCCTGTTCCTGGACTCTGAACCTGTGCTTCTGACCCTGATCTATTGCCTGGACTCTTACGCTGCTATTTTGTCTGTGACCTCTGACCTCAGCTTGTTTACTGGTTTCGCTGTCTGCTGCCGGCCCTCGACCCTTGCTTGGATGCACTCTGCTGTTTGCTCCTACACACTATCGCTGGGTTCTCCCCAGTCAGTGCACGTCTCACGACCCTTTGTTTGTCTGTGGCCAAGTCTGTCCCCACTACTAGGGGCTCCAGTGAACACCAGACTTTCAGAGCAGACTCCGGGTTTTGTCGCACTGGCTGGAGGGGTTCCTAACACCTCTTAGGTAGCTCAGCCAGAATGGTGAATTAGTTCAGACCCAGGTGCTCACATGTGGAGCCTGACAGTAATGGTTTTTAATGTGATTCCACAATCTCAAAGATAAGCATGAGTGTATGCCCATGAGCTACACATTCTGTTCAGAACCGTCCCAATGATTTCATTTATTCTTTAGAATACAGCTTCAGTTTGGTATCACTAGGCTGTAACAGGGTTCTAGGTGCTAGCTTCATCTTGTCTCTCAGACTCATCACATCACAATGTACACCCAGCAGGATGTACAACTGGCAGGATTGCCTCTTATTATACAACTTGAGATGTACAAATTACTTTTGGCCTCCTGCTGATCTTATAGTATCAATGCATGTTTAGTAAATTACCAAGGAACTGGGTAAGTCTGCTTCAGCTGGAGTTGTCACTTAACAGTGTGTACTGTCCCTGCTAAATTCGTTCACTTGCTTGACAAGCACCCTTTAGCAAAATGATTTGTAATCCTACAAAATCTACATGTTTTTCCAAATGCTGGGCACTAATCTTTCTCTTGTGTATGCATTTTGCCACGGTTTATGCATTTTGTGTATTTGGCTGCTGGTGAGCTTTTGTGTAGATTCTTATACAGTTGTCTGTTGACCAAGTCACCAGTGATGCGCTGTTATCCTTTGCTCTGCTTATTTAGCCAGTGAGTTCTGCTGTGAAACACATTTCAATAGCTGCTGTTAAGGCTAAGTTCCATTCTCTTAAGAGACTCTGGCATGTGCTCTCCTTATTTACATCTATTACTAATTTGTAGAGATGCTCACTGACCCCCGTGTTTTGGTTTTGGTTTTGGATCTGGATTACCGTTGTGTTTTGGTTTTGGTTTTGTTTGGTTTTGTTTTGCAAATTTGTTTAAAAATCAATGTTTTTGGGCATAAAATAACCAAATTTAGTGCTCCACCTGTTTCTTGGATAAGTAAGGTAATTCTAAAGCTAATAAATTAGGAAGAAAACAGTTTAATCCCTGGTAGGCCGTCCTTAATTCTGCACACAAACCTGATTGTCTTCCTCTTCATCTTAGCCTATTGGCAATGCAGCCATCGTCTTTGGTTGTATATTACACCCTACACTTATAGTTAAATATATAAAGAAATAAACAAAGCCAGTTTGGTTTCTGTCTCTCTAGGCCCCCCCCCTCCACTTGTAGAAAATGCTGAAAAATTCAGCCGTTATAGACTGTACAATATAAATTAAAATAGACAAAGGCAGTTTGGTTTCAGTCTCTATAGACCCCCCCGCCCTCCACTTGTAGTTGAATAGAAAAAAGCATCCTGCATAGACTGAACAATATACAAATATATGGACCAAGGTAGTTTGGTGGCTGTCTATGACCCCCCCGCTCTCCACTTGTAGTTGAATAGAAAAAAAAGCAGCCTGCATAGACTGAACAATATACAAAATAAATGGACCAAGGTAGTTTGGTGGCTGTCTATGACCCCCCCCCCCCACCCTCCACTTGTAGTTGAATAGAAAAAAAGCAGCCTGCATAGACTATAGAATTAGAATATAAAAAGAAATGGACAAAGGCAGTTTGGTATCTGTCTGCATCAGACCCCCCCTCCACTAGGAGTAAAATAGAAAACTATTCAGCCGTTATAGACTCTAGAACAGTGATGGGCAAACTACGGCCCGCGGGCCAGATCCGGCCCACTTAGAGGTTCTATCCGGCCCGCCAATATTTTAAAAAATTTCATTAAAATATGCATAAAATTATTAGGGCCGACCCTGTGTGTCAGAACCTTCATTTTTATGCCTTCCCAGCTATTTCCTCCATTACACTTCATCCTCCTTCCTAAAAGGACACTTCGTATGTCAATCACTCAAACACCTGCCCGCCCCCTAATGGCTGAAAGTCATGTGAGAAGAGATGGGCTGGGCCATATACCAAGGCGGATTTCGATTGGCTGTTGTGTTGTCAGTTAGTGGCTCACCAGAAAGACGGATCTGCAACAACGTGCTGAAATAAGTGCTGTGTTTGTACGATCGCTGCACTTATAGAGGTAACACTGCTATATAACACCCTCCCATCCCATTCAAAAAATTTGTATTATATATTTCGATATTTGAGTTTTTTAATAAATTGTATTGACCTGCCTAAAGTTTTTCTTTTTTATTTGGCCCGCTTCTGAAAAAGTTTGCCCATCACTGGTCTAGAATATAAGCAGAAATTGAGAAATGAAATTTGGTATCTGTCTGCATCATAATCATCAACATCATCAACATCATCATTAGTGCCCTCGTCGCCTACACAAATCTCCTCCTCATCCTCTTCTAATTCCAAAGTGGCATCCTCAATTGGTGTATCACCGGCTACACTCGGGCTGCTAAGGCACACATCAGCAGAACTGCTGAAAGGACCCTTCTTTATGGGTACACTGTCACTAACAGAATGCTCACGATTAGAAATACCACTGGTGGATGGACTCTCCACAGGGATTGGTATCATTTACGATTCAGAGCATACATTATCCTCTAATGCCTTACTGTTTTCTTGCAGCTTGGCTTTGAAGCGTAACAGTAGTTGTGCACCACTTTTAGACTCCAAATTACTTGGTCTTGCTTGGTCACGAGTGACTGTACAAGAAGAAGGGTCAGTAACCTTTTTTTATTCTGCCACTAATAGAGAAAGGCGAAGGCCTCATTTTTCTTTGCCACTGCGTGTGTAGAATGGCATGTTGGCAATTTTTTTTTTTTATCGGCAGTTAACTTTTCCTCAGTTACACTTCTTTTTCACTTCAACACAGTAAATTATTTTTTGGTGTGTGTTTTTTTTCCCTGATTTAAGAAGACTTTGTACTTTTACATCGCCTTTCCTAGTTGACGTACTGGGAACACTACCATCAGGACTGGTGACAGAACCTGGTTGCTGATTCTGCTCATATGTGGACTGCTTTGAATCCTTTTTAATGAGCCCAAAGCACTTGTAGTGCAAACAAATGTTAGAAATACTGCTGACAAATATCACTTTTGACAGCCAGAAAAATTACTGTAAAACACTGGAGAATATGGGACCAGTGCAGTAACTAGACATTTTAGTGCCCTGGGCGAGATAGGGCACCGGCACCCCCCATCTAAGTGGGAGTGACATTTGTCAAGTGGGTGTGGCCAACCTAATGTGGGGGTGTGGCTAGCGTTCCACTGCGGAAGTTAAAGCCTGTACATACAGAGCCAGGAAGCGGGTGGCTGCACCGGCCTAGTTATGGCTCTGAACATGTTATACAAGGATGGCAGCAGTGTCTAACTATTGCCCCTGATGAAAGTAAAGGGAACTGAAATGATCGTTGGGTCGGAAATGTTTTGTAATGTATGTCTTTCACCCACTATCTGCCTATGTGATTTATTTAACCCACATTGATGATCCCCAGTGTCCTCACAATACGCAGTTCTGCACCAGCAACATACACACCCAATTTACTTGTGGCACACATCACAGACACTTATGTCTACTACCTTAGAAAGAAACATGGTCCCAAGGAAATTAATAATATGAAATTACAAAAGTTATTTCTAGTTTTTAGCATAAACAAAAAGTAATTGTCTGTTAACTTAAAGATACAATTGGGACAATTTACATCAAGCTGGTACACAGTGTCTCCTTTTGTGCTAAGCGTGCCTTTTTATTTTTTACATGCACTTCTACAATGAGCTCAGACTTGCCTGAAGCTTAGTTGGGCTGAAGGTGTTTCAGACTCTTTACAAGTTTTAGTAATATGTGTTCCAAGCTGTCTATGTGGTATATGGAAAGTTCAGCTTAAGACAACCTCAGGACCAACCAACACGCTCATAAGATTGTACAGTCAGTTCCCCTGTCTTCTCGTTTTTTAAATATACTCATGCTCGTTTAGTGTTGTGCATTGTGTATTTGTGTTTTGCACTACACCAGGAACAAAAAACATGTGGAATGTAACTTATGCCTATAGACTGTACCTGCTCATTTTCCAGACAATTTCTTTGTAACCCTCAAAGCCAACATCTTGGGGTATAAAACCTGTCACACAGCAATGATATCCTGGCTCTGCTGAACTGCCACTGCCTATTGTAAATGACACTCGTTATTCGGCATTTCACATATAGCTGGCGATATAGCCAGCTATATCGCCAGCTTCACACACACACACACAAAAAACTCATTACCGGCATTAGATGCAGTCGTTCCACCCAAAACAGGAAATTCGGCATTTGGAACGCACATGCGTTCCAAATGCAGACCTTCCTGTTTTGGGTGCTTCTAATGCCGGTAATGAGTTTTTTTGTGTGTGTGTGAAGCTGGCGACATAGCTGGCTATATCGCCAGCTATATGTGGTTGTCATTGAGCCAGGGTGCATAGGCAGGTAGTGGGCGGCTGCTGCTCCCCCTTGGGCTTGCGCCCCGGGCGATGGCACCACCCGCACCGGCCTAGTTACGGCTCTGCATGGGACACCCCAAAAGCACTTGTAGTGCAAAATATTTTTTTTAGATACTGCTGACAAATATGACTTTTGACAGCCAGAAACATTAGTGTTTCACACGGGAATATGGGACACCCCAAAAGCATTTGTAGTGCAAAATATTTTTTTAAGATACTGCTGACAAATATGACTTTTGACAGCCAGAAAAATTACTGTAAAACACTGGGGAATATGGGACACCCCAAAAGCACTTGTAGTGCAAAATATTTTTTTAAGATACTGTTGACAAATATGACTTTTGACAGCCAGAAAAATTACTGTAAAACACTGGGGAATATGGGACACCCCAAAAGCACTTGTAGTGCAAAATATTTTTTTTAGATACTGCTGACAAATATGACTTTTGACAGCCAGAAAAATTACTGTAAAACACTGGGGAATATGGGACACCCCAAAAGCACTTGTAGTGCAAAATATTTTTTTTTAGATACTGCTGACAAATATGACTTTTGACAGCCAGAAAAATTACTGTAAAACACTGGGGAATATGGGACACCCCAAAAGCACTTGTAGTGCTAAATATTTGTTTTGATACTGCTGACAAATATGACTTTTGACAGCCATAAAAATTACTGCAAAACAATGGTGAATAAGGGACACCCCAAAAGCACTTGGAGTGCCAGAAGTGTAAAAAAAAACCCTCCTCTATCCTCCTCTTACTGCTGTAACAATTGGTATTAATATTAGAATTGTATAGAATAGAAACAATAATGTGTCCAATTATTGGTCTGTCCCTGCGTTGATATAGCCTGTGACCTAACCCTGCTCTCTCCCTCTGTCAAATGGCGATGGATTGTGTGAAGATACCGGGTGTATCTGGCCCAATGCTACCCACTTCACGCTGGCTGGCCACCCACGGGTGCCTTCCTATGCCAGGGAAGTCTACCCAGTACCTTCTAGGATTCGTATGGTCACTCAGGCAAAATGCAGTTATAAACATACAACAGTATATTTATTGTCATACAAACAACACTAGAATCTTATGTACACACAGTAAATAAATGCCAGGCAGGTTTACCACATTATCTGTCCCTTACACCAATAACTTAAGGAGATATAGTCACCTGCTGTCCAGACTTCACGACCCATGGATCCCTCTCAGCTGCATATATATAGACTAGTCAGAAAACGATAATTCAAAACTAGATGCACCTTCATGAATGAAATCCCAGCATGAACACCCTTCCCCCCTGGAGTTGTTCCTTATATCACATATCTAATTTCCACAGTCTTTCCCCTCCCTGGGCAAACCCCTGGGTCTATTCTCCTTAACCATTGGTCAGTGCTGGACTAGGGGGGGGTTGGACAGGGGAGTGAAGATGAGCTGTCCTTCCAGAGAACCTCCCCTGTTAGATGGTCTGGACTAGCCTGGTGAGAACAATGGACACTAATTAGTTTTTCTACTCCAGCATATGGCAACCTGATCCCTACCCACAATCCCCCTGGCTTCACTTTAAAAACAATGAATAGCAACCTTACTGCAAGTCATCAATATACAATACACAATATACATATGTACACTGAACTACAATGTCCCCTTAGCCACATGTTATTGGACAATGCAGTTGTTGTCTGGTGAGCTAGGGAACAAAGCATGGGCTATAAAAAGTACTATAATCCACATTATGTGAGAAATGAGACACCGAATGCTCACAGGGTTATCCCACTCATTTCGTCACAGATTGCTGTGGAGGCTGGTATTTTTGCTTTTCAAATCTCGCGAGAACCGAGATCAGAAATACGAATACGTCACAATGACGTTTTGCCTCGATTTCGATTCTGAATGGGCGGGAGAGTACCGAGCATGCTCGGCTCGGTACTTGGATAGGCGAAATTCGGATGGATTCGGATCTCGGGGAACTGAGCCCGTCCATCTTTACTAATTTGTCTCGTATAACTTTTAAGGTACCATTCTCATATGTTGCTGTCTTTTCTCTCTCAGTCGGATAACAAAGTGGTTGGTGGGTTCGCCTTCCTCTTGTTTTCATAGATCACATTTTGTGCAGGTTTGAAGTATGTCTCTACTGAATGTAAGATTTCTTGGTTCAGGTTGTGCTTATAAACCTGACGAAACTCACTGCCCATCATCCTCTAAACGTGGCTCCATGCACCTCATTTGGCTTGTCATCAAGGCCTGTGGCTAAAGCAAAATCTTCAAACTCAGCCCTGAAGTTCTCCCAGTTACTATTCAAATTGCCACTTAGCTGCATCCCATCTGGGAAAGGAATTCTGTTAGTAGTTGCTACAATTTGCTCCTTCTTGAAAATGGCTTAAAACTTGGACTAATTGGGACAGTGGCTGTAATTTCACTTTGACTAATATCCATCCAATCCTTGTCTTTTTCTTGCTGCTACAGAGCTTACCACAATCTGGAAAGTTGTGTATATAAGCGGCAACATTTATGGGCTAGATAACCTCTAACAGCATGTTTCAGATGCATGACAGACACAGAATGCTAGTTAACAGAAGCCAAGTTAAGAAGAACAATGCTAACAACGTCAAAGTCAAAAATACAGGCAAAACATAAGAACAATAACATTACAATATTGTTGAATATTCAACAATATTGTTGAATCACTCTGCATGTCTCTACACTGGCTGCCTGTTTTCTACCGAATCCAATATAATTTTTTTTTTACTAACCTACAAGGCCATCAACAAAGCTGCACCAACATACATCTCCTCTCTTGTCTCAAAAAAATCTCCCAACTTGGCAACTCCGTACTACACAAGATCTGCGTCTCTCATCCACCCTCATTACATCCTCCCATTCCCGGTTACAGGACTTTTTTCGGGCTGCACCCACTCTATGGAATTCTCTCCCTCGCACAGTAAGACTCTCCTCTGATCTACAAACTTTCAAGCGTTCTCTGAAAACCTACCTCTTCAGACAAGCTTATAATATTCCTCAGCCACCCTCTTAACCTCACTACCTTTACCCTGTTACCGCCTGTTACACAATTTCACACAAGACAACTACCCCTTGACCAACATTTTTGTGTGACGGGATCATTTAGCTTATGAGTCACTTTTACCTTTGCAGTCTGGCTGGGCCAAAATGCAAAATGTAGACTTAACCTCATATGTCAATCTCCCATTGTCCCATAGATTGTAAGCTTGCGAGCAGGGCCTTATCACCTCTTTGTCTGTTTTACCCAGTTTGTTTATTAGTTTATTATGTTTGTCCCCAATTGTAAAGCGCTACGGAATATGTTGGCGCTATATAAATAAATGATGATGATGATGATTACACCACAAGGTGGCGCTAAACATAAGGCTGACACCTCTAACAAAAATAGCATTGATAGTACCTGTAGCTTTTCCTCGCTACATGTCTCAATAAAATGTCCAATCCAGAATGTTAAAGTCTTTTGTAAGGTCCAGTGAAAGTAAGATAGCAGTTTAGAATATACGTTTAGCCTCATGACTGAAGTCAAGTATCTCACAAATGTCTTCTGTAACCTTTTTGGAGGTTATACTCTATTTACAAAATGGATGATAATATTTTATAACACATAAAAGTTGAAAGCTGTTGAAAGATGACCGCACATTATGAAAAAGTGTGAAATGTCAAATTCCAACTACCTTAACAAGCATGCCCAATAATGATCCGATCATTTTCAACCGGATTATTATTGGGCTTGTTAAGTGGCTACACATGCTATAATTTAAGGTCAATTGCTCAATTTTCAAATGCTGCAATGTGTGACTAGCTTAAGTTCTTTTTGCTTTAAGCTTAGTGTGTTTAATATCTAAAGTTTTATGGTATTGTAATTTTACATTAAATATTTTCTCTTGCAGTTAATATGGCTGGCATTAAATGCATATTTATTCATCGACACCTTTATCTGGTATGAAAAGGCAGATTCCTACCATTATACTCGAGTCATTTTGGGTGTATGTATAAAACATTTTACATATATATTTTAACAGAAAATGTATGATGTTTTCTTTTAATTATACTGTACATACTGGGCCTGATTCATTAAGGAACGTAAATGTTGATATGTGCCGTGTTTTGCGCAAAATAGCACTGAGCATGCACAGAAATGGACTATATGCCAGTGAGCGCAAGAGCATTCAATTCATCTGCGAGTGCAAAGGACACTTACGACAGTCTATGATTTCATGGGCTCTAATGGGGAGGGGAATGGGATTATGCACATATCAGGATCTGCCTGCAAGTCCTTTGCATTGCATGCTGCAGTGCCTGGCAGCTCCTGCCTTTTGGACTTTATTATTTGTTATATATATTGTGGCAGTACCTCTATTCATCAGAGGTGCTGCTATTGTGCCTTCTTGTTGTACTAGGGGTTAACCTCCTCATTAATTATCCCTTGCATCTGGGTGTGTCCCTACTTATACCTTTCACTCCCAGCATACATTGCTGGTTATTGTTGTTACTTTTCCATGCTTCTGTGCTTCTGGTTTACCTGCTGCCTGGGATCTCTTCATATCATCCGCTAACCTGCATCAGCCGTGTACTTTCATATTACTTTATGCATTTTCCTGCTATGCTCATTACTACACCATCTGGTTTGTACTTCCCAGCAATAAACTTCATGGGGTAAATGTATTATGGTCCGATTTGTAAAGGCAAATTTGCCTTTACAAGCCAGCGCCGCTTTAAATTTTAGCTGTAAATTCGCTGATTTCCGGCGAGTTGAAAAAATCAGACCATAATACATTTACCCCCATGTGTTTCACCATATTCCTGGCTCTCTAGCTGTATTTCTGCATAGAAGCGTAACAGCACATAGTCAATGTACAGTAAAGGCGTGCCAAGGTTGAACACATGCAGCAGCATCCTATTCAAGCTTTAGGCATCTCTAAGATTTTTAATTGTATCACTTGCAGCAACTGCAGGTCAGGTGTAAGTGCCGACTGATAGTGTTGACGGTCACGTGTGCATATGTTTGCAATTAAGAGGAACTGTAAAAATGTGTTTTATGTGCAGTAGACATTAATAACATTGTGATAAATGTATTTAATAAAAAAACAAAGAAAAAACATTTTTTAATGACTATAGGCCTGATTCATTAAGGATCTTAAATGAAGAGAAATCTTATTTCAGTCTCCTGGACAAAACCATGTTACAATGCAAGGGGTGCAAACTAGTTTTCTGTTTTGCACATAAGTTAAATACTTACTGGTTTTTGTGTGCTACATGAAAAAACAGTCAGTATTTAACTTATGTGCAAAACAGAAAACTAGTTTGCACCCCTTGCATTGTAACATGGTTTTGTCCAGGATACTGAAATAAGATACTTCTTCATTTAAGATCCTTAATGAATCAGGCCTTATATTATTATATTGAATATTTTTGTTTTCTGTGCATTCTGCTGGGACTTGTATTCCACATACGTATTGGACGTATCCTGCAGTGTTTAGTGTCTGTCAGAGCAAAATGTGCCTAGCCCGTATTCAGAAAGACGTTTCTTCAGATCAGCTTGTAGTTGAATATGGACGTGCCCGAATTAGGTGCGTTTTTAAAAAACCCCCAAAAAAAACCCGTTTATTTTGAGTGCCTAAACGAATAAGGCCCACTATGTTACTCGGTTACGAATGCAAGACATAAATATTTCTATTTCTGTATGGCTTGAGGTATGTTTTAATATGATATCTTGGGCCAATTCTAATATGCCCAGCCTTCCCTGCTGGTGTCAGGTGTCGTCTCTGCACTGCCTCTAGTGTTAGAGACGGCTGCCAGACTATCCCCGGACACCAGGTCCCGTTGCCTAGCAACGGGACGCTTCCGGCTCCACTTAGGGTCCCTTGCTGCGCCCATGCGCAGTGAGGCTTCGCAGCCCATTGCTAGGCAATGGGATGCCCCACCTGTTGGTGGTCAGCGTCTCTGATCACCGACTTCCCGGGGGCCAATGAGGCACATTTAGGCTCTATTTACTGCTGCCTCTGGCACCACTAGGGTGTCAGAGTATTGGTTCTTACCATATCCAGCATCCTGTTGTCTCAGTGTTAGTTCCAGTTGCGAGCGGGCTATTCCCCTCTGACCTTCCTTTGGATTCTGCTTTTGTACCTCGCTCCCTGTTCTGGTTCCTGACTCCTGGCTTGCCTTGTACTTCGCTGCCCCTTTGGTTCCAACCCGGCCTGTTTGACTACGCTCTGTTTACCCCATTACTACGCTGATGGCTGACCTGGAGAACCGCGACCTACGCACCTTCTTGCAGCTAAGTCCAGACTCCCTTGCGTGGGTCTCTCCTTGCTCAGCAGCGCAGATGCCAGCTAGTAGCAAACTCAGCTTGTGAAAGCCTGACAGTATACTCTGGCAAAGAAGATGAGTGGCCAGGATGAACCCTCCGCTCGAGATCTCTTACTCCATCTTTCTCAACGAGTGGACCAGCAAGAGTCTAAACAGACCCAGATCTTTCTCAACGAGTGGACCAGCAAGAGTCTACTACAGTGCCTCCAGAGAGTCGTATCTCGCTTAGATACCCTTCAAGGTTCTTTGCCTGCAAGTCCAGCAGCTGTGGCAGTCACAGTCTCTACTTCAGCCCCTGCTTCCACGGTCAGTACTTCTGCTTCCAGGGGTCTGCGCATCCCTTCATATGAGACCCCAAGAGATACCGAGGATTTCTTAATCAATGCGCCATCCAGTTCGAGCTGACTCCTGAAAATTTCGGTTCTGAACATATAGAGGTGGCATACATCATTTCCCTACTCGCAGGCCAAGCTCTAGCCTGGGCCTCCCCTCTCTGGGAAAGGAATGATTTTATGTTACAGAACTCTTCCCTCTTTATCGAGAATTTTCGGAAGGTTTTCGACAAGCCGGGCCGAGTCTCTTCTGCAGCCTCTGGTTTACTAGCTCTTCAGCAAGGCTCCTTGACCGCAAGTCAATATGCGGTACAATTCGGGACCTTAGCCTCCGAGCTTTGCTGGAATAATGAGGCTTTAGTAGCCACCTTTTGGCAGGGGCTTAATGAACTCATCAAAGATGACCTGGCCTCCCATGACCTTTCAGATAGCCTGGACAATTTAATCTCCCTGTGCATTAAGGTGGATATTCGTCACAGCGAACGTTCCCAGGAGAAGGAACACTCTTGTCACCCCTTTCCTCTGTCTCTTGCCTTGCTTCCACTCCTCAGCTTAGCTTTCTGGAAGCCTATACAGAATTCCTGGATGTCTTCAGCAAAGCAGCCACTGAGTCCTTGCCGCCTCATCGATCCTTGGATTGTCCCATCGATCTTATTCCCGGTAAGAGGATATCTAGGGGCAAAGTGTTTCCTCTTTCCTTACCAGAGATACAATTCTGAAAACCTTAAACGCAGGTTTATCTGAAAATCTAATTCTCCTGCTGGGGCTGGTTTCTTTTTTGTCAAGAAGAAAGGCGGATCTCTCTGACTTGTATTGATTATCGTAAACTGAACGCCATTACTGTTAAGAACCGCTATCCCCTTCCTCTTATAATGGAACTTTTTGATCATATCTGTGGTGCCCAGCTTTTTACTAAATTAGACCTCAGGGGAGCCTACAATTTGATTTGGATTCGCCAGGGCAACGAATGGAAGACCACCTTCAATAAGGGATGGGCACTATGAGTACCTTGTCATGCCGTTTGGACTCTGCAACACCCCAGCGGTCTTCCAGGAATTTATGAATTAAATTTTTTGTGACTTTTTATATTCATCAGTGGTTTACCTCGACGACATCTTGGTCTTTTCTCAAGGTCTTCCCTCACATCGTAAGCATGTCAAGACAGTCCTTTCCCGCCTCCGAGAAAACCACTTGTATTATAAATTAGAATAATGTTTGTTTGAGCAATCTCAAGTACCTTTCCTCAGATACTTAATTTCCAGTTTGAGATTGCAGATGGATCCCAAGAAAGTGAGGGCTATTCTTGATTGGCCTCAACCCTCCGGCCTTAAAGCCACTCAACGTTTCATCGGTTCATGCAATTATCGACAGTTAATTAAGAGCTTTTCCTCTTTAATCACACCAATTACTTCTCTCACCCGCAAGGGATATGCTAAAGACTGGCCTCAAGAAGCCATTACCGCCTTCATAACCTTGAAGGAAGCCTTTCGAGATGCCCCTATTTTGAGACAACTGGATCAGCTTCAACCATTTTCTCTTGAAGTAGAAGCTTCCTCTCTGGGTGTGGGGGCCATCCTTTCTCAGAAGAATTCCACTGGTACCTTCACTCCCTGCGGATTTCTCTCCAAGAAATTCTCTCCTTGCAAGGCTAACTATGGCATTGGAGATAAGGAACTTCTCGCTATTAAGGTAGCTTTGGAGGAGTGGCGGTATCTCTGGAAGGAGCCTTCCATCCTATTACGTTTTTTACGGATCATAAGAATCTCAAGTATTTAAGTCAACACAATGTTTGAATCCTAGGCAGGCCCGTTGGTCATTTTTTTTCTCCTGATTCCAACTAAACTTGACTTTTCGCGCGGGCTCCAAGAATGCCAGAGCTGATGCCCTTGCTAGGTATTTTGATCTGTCCGATTCCTGCCTTCCAGATTCTAAACCTATTATTAGCCCACTCAAAATCCTAGCTTTGACCAAGTCCTCTCCGAAGACTCCCCTGGTTGGGCGTTCATTTGTGCATGTTCACCTTCGCCACAAACTTTTAGCTTGGGCCCACGACTCCAAATTTGCTGGTCACACTGGCACCAGGAAAACTTTTGCTCTTCTGTCCAGCGATTATTGGTGGCCTTCCTTAAGCTCTGATGTTCTTAAGTTTGTAGCTGCTTGTGATGTTTGTGCACGCTATAAGACCCCCAGGCGGCCCCCTGACGGCCTTCTCCTACCCCTCCCAGTTCCAGAATCACCATGGACCAGTATCTCTATGGATTTTATTACAGACCTTTCTTATAGCCATGGTTTTAAACACTATTTGTGTGATAGTAGACCGCCTTTCTAAATGTGCACACTTCGTCCCGCTTAAGAAGTTACCTTCTGCTTCAGAACTTGCTCTTCTTTTCATCAAAAATGTCTTCCGTCTTCATGGTTGCCCCCGGGAGATCATTTCTGATCAAGTTTTGGAGATCCTTTTGTGGTCATCTTGGGATCCAGTAAAAATTGTCTTCAGGACACCATCCACAGACCAATGGTCAAACCGAGCGGGTCCACCAGGATTTGGAAACCTTTCTTCGTTGTTACTGCTCTGACCACCAAGCCTCCTGGAGTGATCACCTCCCTTGGGCAGAATTTTTGCATTATAACCATCAGCACGAATCCACTGGAGCGTCTCTGTTCTTTACCATCTTCGGCACACACCCTATTTTACTTGACTTCTCTGATGAATCCAGGTTATCTGTACCTGCAGTTCAAGAAGTAATCCGTGACTTCTCCAAGATTTGGACTGATGTACAAGATAAATGGCTACAAGCTTCGAACCGGCACAAACACTTTGCGGATCGCCATCGCAGGAGTCATCCTGTTTTACATGTAGGGGACAAGGTGTGGTTGTCCACCTTTAAATTTAAATGCAGAGTTTCATATATGAAGTTTGCACCACGCTACATTGGTCCTTTCAGCATCTCGCAGGTTATTAACCCAGTTACTTACAAACTTCGGCTGCCTTCTTCTTTCCGTGTGCACAACTCCTTTCATATCTCTTTACTGAAACCTTTTAGTTCTCAACTAATTATTCAAAGATCATCTTCCACCTCCTCCCATTAAGTCGGTCCTGGGTGACGAGTATGAGGTAGAATGTATTTTGGATTCTCGTTCTATTCATGGCAGAGAACAATTCCTCTTTCATTAGAAGGGTTACGGCCCAGAGGAGAGATCTTGGGCTGATAAGAAGGACTTACATGCACCTTGTCTTCTTTCCAAGTATCTCAAGGACCTGTCCACTCTTCGTTCTGCTTCGGAGAGGAGGGAGGGGGTTACTGTCAGGCGCAGTCTCCGCACTGCCTCTAGTGACGGAGATGGGTGCTCGACTCTCCCCGGACACTGCGTCCCATTGCCTAGCAATGGCATGCTTCCGGCTCCACGTAGGGCCTCACATTGCGCACGCATGTGCAGTGAGGCTTCGTGTTCCTTTGCTAGGTAATGGGACACCTCACCTGTCAGCCTTATTTGATCACCGACTTCCCCGGGGCCAACCTGGCACATTATGGCTATATTTACTGCTGCCTCTGGCACCACTAGGGTCCCAGAGTATTGGTTCTTACTAGAGATGCTCACTGACCCCCGTGTTTTGGTTTTGGTTTTGGTTTTGGATCTGGATTACCGTCGTGTTTTGGTTTTGTTTGGTTTTATTTTGCTATTTGTTAAAAAAAACAAACTTTTATTTGGCCTAAAATAACATAATTTAGGTATTATTTTGTACCTACAGTATTATTAACCTCACTAACACTAATTTCCAGTCATTTCCATTCAATTTTGCCCACCTCTTAGGTCACAATATGATTTTCATACACTTTCAAAGAAAAATTGCTGCATTTCTTGCCAGTGATAAGAAAAAGGCCATTGTCATGCCTGGGCATAAGACCAAAAATCCACCTCTTAAGTGTGGAATTATTTTTACACAAATCCTGAAAACAGTTGTCTAGCCATTTGTAGCATTTTTAAAGCCACACTCAGTAGAGGTAGCGACCTTAACCATCTGGGATCCTCATCCACGTTACGTCATTTTTCAGCGAGTTCTTGGAAAGCTGTTGGAAAAATCAGAAACTTAGGTTAAAAAAAAATAAAAACAAGCAGTCCAGTATCATCTGCCTCCCTTCTCTCATCTACATCCCAGCACCTGCAATCCCCCCCCAACACCTTCATCATCAATATCCCCATAACCAATAATTTACAGTTAAACAATCCTTTGCAAGAGGAAGCAAGTATGAAATCTGTCACCCAGTCGCAAAGCGGGTCACAGACGCCATAAGGACTATGCTAGTATTAGATCTGCGTCCAATGTCCATTATTAATGCAGCTGGTTTTAGAGAGTTACTTGAGGTGTTCTGTCCCTATAACCAAATTCCATGACGACCCCATTTTACTCGAAAATCTATTCCTCACCTCTACCAGAAAGTTCTTAAAAATGTAATCATTGGGCTACAAAATGAAATTCTACCCACTGTACACTTAACCACAGATATGTGTGCAAGCGGAACTGGGCAAAGTATAGATTATATGACTGTGACAGGCCACTAGGTTGGTCATTCACGTTCACCAGCAGGGACAGCAACAGCATGTACCCAAGTACGTCACATTTTTCAGGAGTAGGCTACTTTGTGTATCAGCAGCTTCACTAAGAGGCATACAGCTGACAATCTGTTCCAAAAACTATGAGATGTCATTGAAAGATGGGTAATCTTGCTTGGACTCTCCTGAGGATATGTCATTTCTGATGACGACCCCAATATTGTTCAAGCATTACAGCGGGGTTGAATTCCATCACATTTCCTGTTTTGCATACACAATCAACTTGGTGTTACAGAACTTTTAAAAAATGACATGCAGGGGATGCTGTTTGTGTCCGGAAAAATTTAGGGGCAATTTCAGTTTTCTGCAACAGCATGTAGGAGAATGCAGCAGCTGCAAGAAGACTAGCATTTGAGGGGAATGTACTTTAGTCCAGCGAAGTAGTCACCTGTGAAGAGTGTGCAGACACAGTTAGCTTGAGTCAAGTGATTGCCTTAATAATACATTTTCAAAAGGAGCTACAGAAATTTAACTTGTGACATAAAACAAAGTTAATGTGCTAACTATATTTTAATTGTAGACAAAATACTTAATTTGCTTCGCAAGGATCCAAGACCTATCGACATCTTGTTTAGACGTCTTCTCCTTCAGTTTCTCTGGCAACTGCTTGTTGTACAAAAAATTGCTTTCCCAAGACACCCAGTGGTGTTGCAGATGATTCCGCACAACATTTAGATATTTGCTCTGCTGTAAAAGAATTGGCCAAAAATCGTGACAGCTCTGCCCTAAAATGAACTACTAATTCCATTTTCAAGTACATTATTGTCAATTACATCATAGTACACAGACTTCTATGATGGTGGGATGAGTTAGTATTGTTTGAGGAAGATTAGCACTGAACCCTGCCACCTCTCCTGTTTCTGAGTGAGCTATGGTACAATAAAATGTAACTGCAGATTTACACAAAGAGTGTCAGCCCTATTATTTCTATTTCAGCAATTACAATTAGCAATGGAGCAATGGAGCTCTTCTCTTTGGGTGTTACCTATATAACGCAGTAGAATTTGCCTGCAAATTCTACAGACAAGCCTGCTTGTCTTCCTCTTCCTCAATGACTCTTAGCAATTGAGCACTCGACTTTGGGTGTATATTACACCCAAACCGTATTAGTGCAAATTAGGAATAATACAGTTTAATCCCTGCTAGGTCCCCACCATCCTTTGCATGTTAATAGTAGGATTGATTGCAGTTATGGGCAAGGTCACACATTTTTTTGTCAAATCCTTCAAACCAGCCCAGATGTCAAATTGTTGTGGTCTGCCACCTGCGTCATCTCTGCTTGTGTTTGGAAAGTGCAAATTGGTGCCAGAACCTCACGTGACAGAACTGCTGCCACTGGTGCCACCCTGCTGCCACTGGCGCATGACTTACACAATCAACCGCATCCTCATCATCGCCCTCGTCAGCTACCCAAATCTCCCCCTCATCCTCTTCTAATTCCAAAGTGTCATCCTCACTTGGTGTATCACCGGCTACACTCGGGCTGTTCAGGCACACATTAGCAGAACTGCTGAAAGGCCCCTTCTTTATGGGTACACTAACAGAATGCTCATGATTAGACTGTCACGGATCAATGTAGAAATACAGCTAAGGAACCATGAATAATGGTGAAAAACATACAAGTTTATTGCTGAAGAGTAGGAACAAATGATGTAATGATGGTCCTGTAGAAATTACCAAGTATACACAGTTGCAGGTAAACAGGAGGTGTGGAAAGATTCCAGGCAGCAAGTACAGGGAGATGCACAGAAAAGTACCAGGTTCACAGATGAAAACAGGTCAGCAGAATGTATGTTGAGATTCCAATGCAGCATAATCACAGGAGCAAGCAGGAGGAAGAATCCACAGGGTATAACATCAGGAAATGACAACAGGATAGGAA
The DNA here is from genome assembly GCF_038048845.1 of Mixophyes fleayi. Classification (NCBI taxonomy): domain Eukaryota; kingdom Metazoa; phylum Chordata; class Amphibia; order Anura; family Limnodynastidae; genus Mixophyes; species Mixophyes fleayi. The sequence goes on along the minus strand of NC_134404.1, from coordinate 249,858,319 downwards.
AACAATAACCAGCAATGTGTGCTGGGAGTGACAGGTATATATAAGGGAAATGAGAACACACCTAGGTGCATGAGATAATTGGAAAATGGGTTAACCCCTAATGCAACCATGAAAGGCATGATAGCAGCCCCTCTGGTGATCAGAGGTACTGCTGCAAATACACACTAATAAAGTCAAATAGTCCAGGAGGCAGGAGCTGCCAAGCAAAGCAGTATGCACTGCAAGGGGCTTGCAGGCAGATCCTGACATAGACATACCACTGTTGGATGGACTCTCCACAGGGATTGGTGTCATTTCTGATTCAGAGCAAACATTATCCTCTACTGCCTTACTGTTATCTTGCAGCTCGGCTTTAACGCGTAACAGTAGTTGTGCACCACCTGTAGGCTCGGTAACATTTTTTGATCTGCCACTAATAGACAAAGGTGAAGGCCTCATTCTCTCTTTGCCGCTGCGTGTGTAGAATGGCATGTTGGCAATTTTATTTTTATCGGCACCTAACTTTTATCGGCACTTAACTAAGACTGTGTAGTTTGACATCGCCTTTCCCAGATGACGAACTGGGAACACTACCATCAGGACTGGTGACAGAACCTGGTTGCTGATTCTGCTCATATATGGACTGCTTTGAATCCATTATGATCCCAAAGCACTTGTAGTGCAAACAAATTGTTTTAGATACTGCTGACAAATATGACTTTTGACAACCAGAAAAATTAATGAAAAAGAATGGGGGACACCCCAAAAGCACTTTGGAGTGCTAAAAAATATTTTTTGAGACTGCTGACAAAATAAGATTTTTACTCACCGTAAAATCCATTTCTCTGACTCCATTGGGGGACACTGCGAGATATTGGGGTATAGTAGTGGGCTCAGGAGTCTTGTCACTTTAACTGCTAGAATTCTGAACTCCTCCCCTACTTAACCCCTCCTCTCCAGAGAGATCCTCAGTTTTGAATAACCAAGAGTTAACGTAAAGGAGGTAATATAACCTGGACAGGTCTTAAATTATAAAGAACCATAACCAAAGATTTCACACACAGAACTATATACAGAGCAAGGGAGGGTGCGCAGTGTCCCCCAATGGAGTCAGAGAAATGGATTTTACAGTGAGTAAAAATCTTATTTTCTCTTCCCTGCTATTGGGAGACACTGCGAGACATTGGGGATATACCAAAGCTTCCTCAAGGGTGGGAATGCTCTGGACCAGCTGCACGCATAATCCTGCGACCAAAGCTTGCATCAGCCGATGCAAAGCCTTGAAATCTATAAAATTTAGTAAATGTGTGGACGGAAGACCAAGTCGCCGCCCTACATAACTGCTCCGCCAACGCCCCTTGCCTAGCCGCCCAGAAGGCACCCACTGCCCTAGTAGAATGTGTTCTTAAGTTCTGCAGAACGGCTAGAGAGGCTGAAAGGTAAGCCTCACGAATCATGGACGTGATCCACCGGGCAATTGACTGCTTTGAAGCAGGCCAACCTCTTTTATTGGCGTCATATAAAACAAAAAGATCTCTGGTCTTTCTGACCTGAGACGTACGGTCTACATAAGCCTGTAGAGCTCGTACCACATCCAAGTACTGCATAGACCCTTCTGAAGAGTCTTTCTTTGCTTGGAACGCAGGGACAACAATTTCCTGATTTAGGTGGAACCTGGAAACCACCCTAGGAACGAAAGATGGCTTGGTACGAAGGACCGCCCTATCAGCGTGAAAAATAAGAAAAGGAGGGTCACAGCAAAGAGCACCAAGCTCAGACACTCTAAGAGCTGAAGCTATAGCCAACAAAAATACCTTTTTCCACGTAAGATACTGTAAGTCAATGGACTCTAAAGGTTCAAACGGAGGCTTAGAAAGAGCACGAAGAACCAGATTGAGGTCCCAGGGCTCGACAGGATGGCAAAAAGGAGGCTGTATGTGTAATACCCCCTGTAAAAACGTCTTGATGTCTGAATAATCAGCAAGCTTTCTCTGAAAGTAGACAGAAAGGGCTGATATCTCTTTAAGGAACCCAGCCGAAGACCCTTCTGAACCCCATCCTGTAGAAAATCCAGTAAACGGGAAAGCTTAAATTTTGAAGAGTGGAATCTTTTAGACTCACACCATAAAATATATGTCTTCCACACTCTATAATATTTGGAATACGAAGAAGGCTTTCTGGCCCTAATCATAGTAGCTATCACATCATGAGAGAAACCCCTGGCTTTAAGTATTAGGGTTTCAGTAGCCAGGCCGTCAAAGCCAGCTGATCTAAACCTTGGTAAAGGAATGGACCCTGAACCAGAAGATCTGCCTGTATAGGAACCTGGAAAGGAGGTGCCCCTGCTAACAATAGTCGATCTGAGAACCACCCTCTGTGTGGCCAGAATGGAGCTATTAGAATAGCGGGAACTCCCTCCCTCTTCAACTTCTTTAGAACCCGCGCAATCATTGGTATGGGAGGGAAAATGTACACCATCCGATAAGGCCAAGGAGCCGACATGGCATTTACTATTTCCGCCCCTGGGTCTTGAGCTCTTGCTCAGTAACGCGGAACCTGATGGTTCAGACTGGACGCCATAAGGTCTATGTCCGGACAGCCCCAACGCTCCACCAGAAGGGAGAATACCTGACTCTTTAGAGCTCATTCCCCTGGATGAAGGGTATGTCTGCTGAGGAAGTCTGCTTCCCAATTCTTCACCCCTGGGGGATGTGAATGGCTGAAATCCTAAAAACCTGATGTTCTGCCCAAGATAATATGCGTCTGGTCTCTTGCATGGCAGCCGCACTGCGAGTACCCCCCCCACCGGTGATTTATGTACGTCACCGTGGTGGCGTTGTCGGACTGAATCTGAAGAGGTTTTCCTCTTAGAAATTCCTTGGCTCCTATCTAGTGGCGCACGCAGGGGGGGTTTCTGAGTCTCTAGAAACCCCCCTGCGCTAACTAAGTGGCCACTGTCCTGTACAGCAGCCGTGGCGCTGTCAAAGAAGCGTCCGCGGTGGTGCTGTATTGTGCTGGCGAAACGGAGCTGTCTCTCGTGGTTTTTTTTTCCGGTTGGCAGGGAGAAACCCCCCCTCCCCGACAATCCTCAGTGCGCCCCTGCTATCAGAGTATTGTACACTTCTCTGAGCTCTAGAACATGTATAGGAAGAGTGGCTTCCTGAGGGGACCAGAGACCCTAAAGCCTCAGGGTTTCTGTTACTCCCCCCCACCCCAACAGACTCTGTTGTGACTAGAGCCCAAGACCAGGTCTGTAAGGATTGGCCTCTCTCCAAGTTGGATTGGGACATCCACCAGACAAGGGACAGGCTCGTGGGCGTGGACAGATGAATAATTGTCTAGAATGCTTGTCTAAATTCTTCTGAGACCCTGACCACTTTTGCAAGATCTCTGCTTGAAGTAGACGGAAGTGAAACTGCGCAAAAGGAAATGCCTCGAATACCGAGACAATTGTCCCCAGAAGTTTCATGCAACTGAGGACCGAGACTCTCTTTTTCAATAGCATGGCTCTGGTCTTTTTCTGCAGAGCTATTACTTTTTCTCCTGGAAGATAAACTCTCAGAGAATGAGTGTCGAAAAGCAGACCCAAGAAGCGCATCTGTTGAGCTGGCACAAGAGATGACTTGGGTAAATTCAACACCCAGCCGTGACTCTGAAGAAACTGCATAACAGTCTGAATCTATTGGGACAGAAGAACTGCAGACGGTGCCTTCAACACAAGGTCGTCTAGATAAGGGATAATTGTTATACCCTTCTGGCGCAAAAAACTGGCCATGACTGCCATAATCTGGGTAAAGACTCTGGGGGCGGCAGCCAGGCCGAAGGGGAGAGCCCTGAACTGAAACTGCGCCTCTCCTACTGCGAACCGAAGGAGACTCTGGTGTCCCTCCCAAATTGGTACATGCAGGTAGGCATCCTTGATTTCTAAGGATACCAAAAACTCCCCTTTCTCTATCCCTGCTATCACTGAGCGAAGGGATTCCATGCAAAACTTCTGAATAATCAGCTGCTTGTTTAATGACTGAAGATTCAGGATGGGCCGGAAGGATGCATCTGGCTTTGACTCCAGGAAGAGGTTCGAATAAAAACCTAGACCCTTTGCTAGAGGAGGAACATGAACTAATACCTGCACAGTCAGAAGCTTCTGAATAGCTTCCTGAAGTGCAACACGTCTGAGGGGACAAGAGGGGAGAGGAGTGATGAAGAATCTGTGACGGGGGGAGTGAGCTAGGTCTATACCATAACCCCGGGACACAATTCCTCGAACCCAGAGATCTGTTGTGGACTTCCACCATTGAGCCCTGAATTGAAGAAGACGTGCCCCTACCTGATGCTCCCCCCGAAGAATTCTGTCACGCGGAGGGCTTGTCTGTTGGGCGAGAAGAACCTCTCCTCGCCGCACCTCTACCTCCTCTGCTTCTATTAGTAGATGCCCTTGATGCTGAGTACTACCCTCTATTAAGGGTACCTCCCCCTCGGGAAAAGCTCAGAAAGGAGTGAAACCTACCCTGACGGGGCCTGTTGGAGACAGTGGGACGAGAAGTGCTCTTTCCCCCCGTAGTCTCTTGGATAACCCTTTCGAGCTCCGCCCCGAATAGGGTTAATCCGTGAAAAGGTAAATTCTCTAATGCTCTCTTAGAGTCCGCATCCACTGACCATATCCGTAACCAAAGTTACGACGAGCCCCTACAATAAGAGCGGAGGCCTTAGCATTCATTGACACAGCATCCATGGCTGCATTTGCCACATACTCCGAGGTCTCTAGTACATGCTCTGCTAGATTTAAGAGTTCTGTACGAGAAGTGTTATCTCTAAGACCCTTGATCAAAGCTTCCATCCATAATTGCATGGCCTTGTTAGCCCAGGCTACAGCCATATTTGGTCTAAACATGCTTCCCACAGCGGTGTATGCTGAGCGAAGAGCTAAATCACACTTTTTATCAGTGTAATCTTTAAGGGCTATCCATTCTTGAACAAGAATAGCAGAAGATGAAGCTAAACGGGCTACCGGGGTGTCAACCTTAGGTAATGATTCCCATTTTACTGTGTCCTCAGGTGGCAGAGGATAAAGGGACTTAAATGTTCCCGGCATCATAAACTGTTTATTTGGCTTCCCGCAAGCCTCTGAAATGATCTCCAACATCTCTGGAGAATGAGGGAATGTTGCTAACTGAGCCTTAGCTCTTTTGAATAGCGAGACACCCGTGGGTGCAGAGGGTTCTGGATCAGCAAACCCTAAGGTATGCCTGATTCCTAAAATAAGACTATGTACACTTGTGGAGACCGAGTCAGAATCATAACGGGCCTCCCCTTCGGGGTCTACATCTACCTCCCCTTCCTCTGCCGAGGAAAGATCAGAGTCCTGATCTAGGTCCAGACCTGTATCCGTAATAGAATCCGCAAAGAATTCTGGGGTTCCCTCCGCTGGTCCCGCCGGCGACCTCTTCCACGTGGGTCCCTGGCTTTTGCCTAGATGCCCACTCTGCCTCCTGCACACTCCAACTGCACTCCGCTGCCATCTTCGGGTCTGCCTGGTCTGCTTACCACGTCCTGCTGCCTGCCACGTCCTGATGCCTGATCTGGTCTCCTGCTGTCTGCCTGCAATGTACTCGGGTTCTCCCGCCGTCCATCTTGGCTTTCTCGACTCCAGCTGCCTGGTCCACAGTTGGTTTTTACTTCTGACTCATTGTGAGTGCGGCATTCTTCACACTCCTCAGTGCACACTTACACTCCTCTGGCACTGCTCCGGATCCTGCAGTTGTGTTCCTGGTTTCCATTGCCACATGTTGCCACAATGCAGTCCTCCTCACCGCAGCCTGGTGCACCACAAGCACACTGTCAATGATCTGATGTGATCGGCCCTGCACTCTCCTGTCCTGGTCTCGGGGACTCCTGGACTCCGGCCTCCCTGGTATCTCCAACTTGGACTGGACTCTCTCCTGCCCTGGACTCTCCTGCTCCTCTTCCTCCACAGCTGGTACCGGCTCCCTGCAGCCCTCCTTTACTTCTACTACCATTTTCATTTTGTGCTTTTCACTGTGCATTTACCAGTAGTTAATCTTAGCTTATTTTACTCCAGTTTAATTTTATGTATTGTTTTGCATTCTATTTTATCTCATTGTTTGCTTTCTATTTTAATTTTACTTGCATTTAATTTTATGTGCTATTCATTTTTATCTCATTTCATCTGCACTGTATTTTAAATTTTTACTGCATTCTAATTTTTGCTACTTCTCATATTGTTTTTGCCACTGACATCGTTCTGCTCTATACCATGCTGCCCAACTCCTTTCCTATACCTATCCTCTCCCCCAGCCCCCTTCTCCGGCCCAACTCTCACTGCCCCCCCTCTCACCGCCCCCCTCGTCCCATCAACCCTAACAATCTCATCCGCATCTCACCTGTTCCCTCCCTCCCTTTCTCATGTGCCCTCTGGAACTCCAGATCCATCCGTAACAAACTATCCTCCATCCATGACCTCTTCATCTCCAACTCTCTAACTCTTCTTGCCATCACTGAAACCTGGCTTACTTCTTCTGACACTGCCTCTTCTGCTGCCCTCTCCTATGGTGGTCTCTCCTTCACCCACTCCACCAGACCGGATGAGCGTCCAGGAGGTAGAGTGGGCCTCCTGCTGTCTCCTAACTGCACTTTTCGGGTCATTCCTACTTTACCTTCCCTCTCCTTCTCCTACTTTGAAGTTCACTCCATCCGTCTCTTCTCCCATATCCACCTCCGTGTCTCTGTCGTCTACCATCCCCCAGGCCCCACCTCCCTTTTCCTCGACAACTTTGCTGCCTGGCACCCCCACTACCTTTCCTTTGACCTCCCCTCCATCATACTTGGCGACTTTAATATCCCCATTGACAACTGTTCCGACCCCGCCACCATCAAACTTCTCGCGCTTTCCTCCTCTCTAGGCCTTACTCAGTGGACCTCCTCACCCACCCACTGTCTCGGTCACTCCCTCGACCTTGTCTTCTCCCATCTCTGTGATCTCTCTGACTTCTCCAATTCTCCCTTCCCACTCTCTGACCACCATCTCCTCTCCTTCACGCTGTCCTCCTCCCCTGCTCCCGCCCCACCTAAAGCCACCCTCACTAGGCACAACCTTGATGCTATCGACCCTACCTCTTTCTCCTCCTCGCTTGAATCTCTCCTATCACCCCTTCCCTCCCTGGCCTGTCCTGACCAGGTGTCCTCTCTCTACAACCTCTCACTCACTACTGCCCTTGACGCTGTCGCCCCGGCCTCCTCTATCCGCCAACGCCGCCTGATTCCCCAACCATGGCACTAGAAACTCACCCGCTTCCTCCAAAATTGCTCTCGCACTGCTGAACGCCTCTGGAGTAAATTTCGTTCCCTGGCTGACTTCCTTCACTTTAAATTCATCCTCTCCTCTTTCTACTCTGCCCTCTGCCTCGCTAAACAATCCTTCTTTAAGTCCCTCATTTCTTCTAAGTCCTCTAATTCCCGCCGCCTCTTTGCCACCTTCAACTCGCTACTCTCCCCCCCTCTGTCTCGCCTCCCCTCTCCGCTTCTGACTTCGCCACCTTTTTCTCTTCCAAAATTGAGGCCATCAGACTGAACATCTCCTCTTCCCCTTCTACCGCCACCCTCATTGCTTCTCCTCCCTCCAACAACCAACTTTGGTGCTCCTTTTGCCCCACAACAGGCGAAGAAGTCCGCTCTCTTATTCGTTCCTCCCCACCCTCTACCTGTCCTCTCGACCCCATCCCCTCTCACCTCCTTCGCTCTCTCTCCCCCACTGCCTGTTCTTATCTCGCACACCTATTCAACTTATCACTCTCCTCTGGTGTAGTCCCCTCCTCTTTTAAACACGCTCTTATCTCTCCTATCCTAAAAAAAAACCAATCTTGACCCCTCCTCGTTTGCTAATTATCGCCCTATCTCACTACTCCACTATGCCTCCAAATTACTTGAGCGGATTGTCTGCAGCCGCCTCGCCAAGCACCTCTCTGACCATTCCCTCCTCGACCCTATCCAATCCGGCTACCGTCCCCAACACTCCACCGAAACTGCCCTGGCCAAGGTTACTAATGACCTCCTATTGGCTAAGTCCAAGGGTCACTTCTCCCTACTCATCCTCCTCGACCCCTCCGCAGCCTTTGACACCGTGGACCACCCCCTCTTGCTGCAAACTCTTCTCTCTCTCGGTCTCTCTGGTTCTGTCCATGTCTGGTTCACCTCATACCTCTCCAACCGCTCCTTCTCTGTACCCACGTCTGGTTCTTCCTCCTCCCCCTACCCCCTCAATGTAGGAGTCCCGCAAGGCTCTGTTCTCGGCCAGTTACTCTTCTCGCTCTCTACCTCCTCCCTTGGTGCTCTCATCTCCTCCTTCGGTCTTCAGTATCACCTTTATGCTGATGACATTCAGCTCTACTAGGTGCATGAAAGGGTGGGGTTATCCTAAAAGGAACAAACACAGACAAATCCCCCCAGCACACTGCTATAGCCAGCAACAGATCTGCTATTTCTACTGTAGATAAATATGCAAAAGTCTCAGTTGCACACATTTGCAAATGTATGTTGAAGCCACCCACCACTCCACGGTGATTTTGCTAATAGGGTGGTCCTACTCTAAACAATAGCCTATAAATTGATTTGAGCAACTTCCATTTCTTTATTTGTCTGAGAGGCATGTTGGTGTCATTCGCTGAGGGGGAGTGCTGACATTGGATTGCTGTTTTTAGGCTTCTGGGGTATTTCTTTGGTAAGTTAGCCCTCAATTTAAAAACACATATGTATGGCCCAAATATATGGGACTCTCATTGTTTAGAGTAGGACCACCCTATTAGCAAAAGCACCGTGGAGTAGTCGGTGGCTTCAACATACATTTGCAAATGTGTGCAACTGAGACTTTTGCATTTTTATCTACAGTAGAAATAGCAGATCTGTTGCTGGCTATAGCAGTGTGCTGGGGGGATTTGTCTGTGCTTGTTCCTTTTAGGATAACCCCACCCTTTCATGCACCTGCTATAGCCTATAAATTGATTTAAGCAACTTCCATTTCTTTATTTGTCTGAGAGGCATGTTTGTTTCAGTAGTTGAGGGGGAGTGCTGACATTGGATTGCTATTTGGAGGCTTCTGAGGTACCTCTTTGGTAAGTTAGCTCTCAATTTAAAAACACATATGTATGGCCCAAATATATGGGACTCTCATTGTTTTGAGTAGGACCACCGTATTAGCAAAAGCACCGTGGAGTGGTGGGTGGCTTCAACATACATTTGCAAATGTATGCAACTGAGACTTTTGCATTCTTATCTACAGTAGAAATAGCAGATCTGTTGCTGGCTATAGCAGTGTGCTAGGGGGATTTGTCTGTGCTTGTTCCTTTTAGGATAACCCCACCCTTTCATGCACCTGCTATAGCCTATAAATTGATTTAAGCAACTTCCATTTCTTTATTTGTCTGAGAGGCATGTTTGTTTCAGTAGCTGAGGGGGAGTGCTGACATTGGATTGCTATTTGGAGGCTTCTGGGGTACCTCTTTGGTAAGTTAGCTCTCAATTTAAAAACACATATGTATGGCCCAAATCTATGGGATTCTCATTGTTTAAAGTAGGACCACCCTATTAGCCAAAGCACTGTGGAGTGGTGGGTGGCTTCGACATGCATTTGCAAATGTATGCAACTCAGACTTTTGCATTTTTATCTACAGTAGAAATAGCAGATCTGTTGCTGGCTATAGCACTGTGCTGGGGGTATTTTTTTGTGTTTGTTCCTTTTAGGATAACCCCACCCTTTCATGCACCTTCTATAGCCTATAAATTGATTTGAGCAACTTCCATTTCTTTATTTGTCTGAGAGGCATGTTTGTTTCAGTAGTTTAGGGGGAGTGCTGACATTGGATTGCTATTTGGAGGCTTCTGGGGTACCTCTTTGGTAAGTTAGCTCTCAATTTAAAAACACATATGTATGGCCCAAATATATGGGACTCTCATTGTTTTGAGTAGGACCACCCTATTAGCAAAATCACCGTGGAGTGGTGGGTGGCTTCAACATACATTTGCAAATGTATGCAACTGAGACTTTTGCATTTTTATCTACAGTAGAAATAGCAGATCTGTTGCTGGCTATAGCAGTGTGCTAGGGGGATTTGTCTGTGCTTGTTCCTTTTAGGATAACCCCACCCTTTCATGCACCTTCTATAGCCTATAAATTGATTTGAGCAACTTCCATTTCTTTATTTGTCTGAGAGGCATGTTTGTTTCAGTAGTTGAGGGGGAGTGCTGACATTGGATTGCTATTTGGAGGCTTCTGGGGTACCTCTTTGGTAAGTTAGCTCTCAATTTAAAAACACATATGTATGGCCCAAATATATGGGACTCTCATTGTTTTGAGTAGGACCACCCTATTAGCAAAATCACCGTGGAGTGGTGGGTGACTTCAACATACATTTGCAAATGTATGCAACTGAGACTTTTGCATTTTTATCTACAGTAGAAATAGCAGATCTGTTGCTGGCTATAGCAGTGTGCTAGGGGGATTTGTCTGTGCTTGTTCCTTTTAGGATAACCCCACCCTTTCATGCACCTGCTATAGCCTATAAATTGATTTGAGCAACTTCCATTTCTTTATTTGTCTGAGAGGCATGTTTGTTTCAGTAGTTGAGGGGGAGTGCTGACATTGGATTGCTATTTGGAGGCTTCTGGGGTACTTCTTTGGTAAGTTAGCTCTCAATTTAAAAACACATATGTATGGCCCAAATATATGGGACTCTCATTGTTTAGAGTAGGACCACCCTATTAGCAAAATTACCGTGGAGTGGTGGGTGGCTTCAACATACATTTGCAAATGTGTGCAACTGAGACTTTTGCATATTTATCTACAGTAGAAATAACAGATCTGTTGCTGGCTATAGCAGTGTGCTGGGGGGATTTGTCTGTGTTTGTTCCTTTTAGGATAACCCCAACCTTTCATGCACCTGCTATAGCCTATAAATTGATTTGAGCAACTTCCATTTCTTTATTTGTCTGAGAGGCATGTTTGTTTCAGTAGCTGAGAGGGAATGCTGATATTGGATTGCTATTTGGAGGCTTCTGCGGTACCTCTTTGGTAAGTTAGCTCTCAATTTAAAAACACATATGTATGGCCCAAATATATGGGACTCTCATTGTTTAGAGTAGGACCACCCTATTAGCAAAATCACCGTGGAGTGGTGGGTGGCTTCAACATACATTTGCAAATGTGTGCAACTGAGACTTTTGCATTTTTATCTACAGTAGAAATAACAGATCTGTTGCTGGCTATAGCAGTGTGCTGGGGGGATTTGTCTGTGCTTGTTACTTTTAGGATATACAAAAGTGGAAGCTGCTCAAATCAATTTATAGGCCATAACAGGTGCTTGAAAGGGTGGGGTTATCCTGCAAGGAAACTACACACAACATTTTTTCCCCCAGCACACTGCAATAGCCAGCAACAGATCTGCCATTTCTACTGTAGATAAAAATGCAAAAGTCTTTGTTGCACACATTTGCAAATGTATGTTTAAGCCATCCGCCACGCCAAGGCGCTTTTGCTAATAGGATGGTCCTACTCTAAACAATGAGAGTCCCATATATTTGGGCCATACATATGTGTTTTTAAATTGAGAGCCAACTTACCAAAGAGGTACCCCAGAAGCCTCCAAACAGCAATTCAGTGCCAGTACCCCCTCTCAGCTACTGACACCAACTTGCCTCTCAGACAAATACAAAAGTGGAAGCTGCTCAAATCAATTTATAGGCCATAACAGGTGCTTGAAAGGGTGGGGTTATCCTGCAAGGAAACTACACACAACATTTTTCCCCCAGCACACTGCAATAGCCAGCAACAGATCTGCCATTTCTACTGTAGATAAAAATGCAAAAGTCTTTGTTGCACACATTTGCAAATGTATGTTTAAGCCATCCGCCACGCCAAGGCGCTTTTGCTAATAGGATGGTCCTACTCTAAACAATGAGAGTCCCATATATTTGGGCCATACATATGTGTTTTTAAATTGAGAGCCAACTTACCAAAGAGGTACCCCAGAAGCCTCCAAACAGCAATTCAGTGCCAGTACCCCCTCTCAGCTACTGACACCAACATGCCTCTCAGACAAGTACAAAAGTGGAAGCTGCTCAAATCAATTTATAGGCCATAACAGGTGCTTGAAAGGGTGGGGTTATCCTGCAAGGAAACTACACACAACATTTTTTCCCCCAGCACACTGCAATAGCCAGCAACAGATCTGCCATTTCTACTGTAGATAAAAATGCAAAAGTCTTTGTTGCACACATTTGCAAATGTATGCTTAAGCCATCCGCCACGCCAAGGCGCTTTTGCTAATAGGATGGTCCTACTCTAAACAATGAGAGTCCCATATATTTGGGCCATACATATGTGTTTTTAAATTGAGAGCCAACTTACCAAAGAGGTACCCCAGAAGCCTTCAAACAGCAATTCAGTGCCAGTACCCCCTCTCAGCTACTGACACCAACATGCCTCTCAGACAAATACAAAAGTGGAAGCTGCTCAAATCAATTTATAGGCCATAACAGGTGCTTGAAAGGGTGGGGTTATCCTGCAAGGAAACTACACACAACATTTATTCCCCCAGCACACTGCAATAGCCAGCAACAGATCTGCCATTTCTACTGTAGATAAAAATGCAAAAGTCTTTGTTGCACACATTTGCAAATGTATGTTTAAGCCATCCGCCACGCCAAGGCGCTTTTGCTAATAGGATGGTCCTACTCTAAACAATGAGAGTCCCATATATTTGGGCCATACATATGTGTTTTTAAATTGAGAGCCAACTTACCAAAGAGGTACCCCAGAAGCCTCCAAACAGCAATTCAGTGCCAGTACCCCCTCTCAGCTACTGACACCAACATGCCTCTCAGACAAATATAAAAGTGGAAGCTGCTCAAATCAATTTATAGGCCATAACAGGTGCTTGAAAGGGTGGGGTTATCCTGCAAGGAAACTACACACAACATTTTTTCCCCCAGCACACTGCAATAGCCAGCAACAGATCTGCCATTTCTACTGTAGATAAAAATGCAAAAGTCTTTGTTGCACACATTTGCAAATGTATGTTTAAGCCATCCGCCACGCCAAGGCGCTTTTGCTAATAGGATGGTCCTACTCTAAACAATGAGAGTCCCATATATTTGGGCCATACATATGTGTTTTTAAATTGAGAGCCAACTTACCAAAGAGGTACCCCAGAAGCCTCCAAACAGCAATTCAGTGCCAGTACCCCCTCTCAGCTACTGACACCAACATACTTTTAGGATATCCCCACCCTTTCATGCACCTGCTATAGCCTATAAATTGATTTAAGCAACTTCCATTTCTTTATTTGTCTGAGAGGCATGTTTGTTTCAGTAGCTGAGGGGGAGTGCTGACATTGGATTGCTATTTGGAGGCTTCTGGGGTACCTCTTTGGTAAGTTAGCTCTCAATTTAAAAACACATATGTATGGCCCAAATATATGGGACTCTCATTGTTTAGAGTAGGACCACCCTATTAGCCAAAGCACTGTGGAGTGGTGGGTGGCTTCAACATACATTTGCAAATGTGTGCAACTGAGACTTTTGCATTTTTATCTACAGTAGAAATAGCAGATCTGTTGCTGGCTATAGCAGTGTACTGGGGGGATTTGTCTGTGTTTGTTCCTTCTGTGCTAGGAAGTCTTTCTCAGATGAAAGCACCACTCCTTAATATCAAACTCCTGTGCAGTAATGTCTGTGAAAATTGTAAAACATAAAATAAATCAGCAGACCAACACATAAACCTCCACACAAACTCTATAGTTATAGAAGCCTGTAACTCCTAGGCAGTTATGACTATAAGCAGAGGAGAGGCAGAGCTGCGGGGTAGGACCACGCTGACACGCTTTTTACTGCAGTGACTCTCCGTCCAGCGCGCGTAGAGCACAGCCTGGGTGGAAGGAAGTCACCTATAACTCCTCCCCCTTCTTGTGCTGAAAATCTGTCCTGCTTACCTCATAGTCCTGGACTATTTAGACTCCGCAAAAATGGCTCCTCGAAAGTGTCTGGCACCCTCATAATCACTATGCCCAGGTCGCGCGATCCAACAAGGGTAGGCTGACTCACCTCTGCTGAGCGTGAGCGCTGCATCTGTCCCCCATATCAAATAATATTGTGCTCGTTCTCAGGGGCAAGCGGGGACTTGCCGGCAGAAACAGCGAAGCACGGAGAAGAGACTGACCCAGCTCCTCTGAACCGCTAATGAGGCAGGAACTGTGGCTTTTCTGCAGGCTTCACACAGCCCCCCTCCATCTATCACTATGGGAATGCCGGCAAAAAGGTGTAAGGTAAGTGAGCCAGGGCTTCTCTTACCTGCGCTGGGACCCAGAGTGAGCAGAGCAGCGTCCTACTCACTCTACTGGGTCTTTAGATAGAGTCCCACGCTACACCTAGGATAATAAAATAAAAACATGAAACCTACATGGCCAACAGGGTATAGGCAGGAGCCTATACCCCAGTGACCTTTGCTCCCAGTCACTTGAAAAAAAACTGAGGATCTCTCTGGAGAGGAGGGGTTGAGTAGGGGAGGAGTTCAGAATTCTAGCAGTTAAAGTGACAAGACTCCTGAGCCCACTACTATACTCTAATGTCTCGCAGTGTCCCCCAATGACAGGGAAGAGAAATAGGACTTTTGACAGGCAGAAATATTAATTCAAAAGAATGGGGGACACCCCAAAAGGACTTGGGGTGCCATAAACTGCACAAACCCTTCTCTATCCTCCTCTTACTGCTGTAACAACTGGTATTAAGATTACAATGGTATTGCATACAAACAATAATGTGTCCAAATACTGATCTGTCCCTGCGCTGATCTAGCCAGTGTGACCTAACCCTGCTCTCCCCCTCTGTTAAATGGCGATGGATTGCTGTGGAAGCTGATATATATGCTTTTCAAATCTCACGAGAACCGAGCTCAGAAATACGAATACATCACAATGACGTTTTGCCTCGATTTCGAATCCCAATGGGCGGGAGAGTACCGAGCCGAGCACCTGGTGAACACTGGGGGTGCGTAAGATTCTGCACCTCCTTGCTCAGCAGCGCAGATACCAGCTAGTAGCAAACCCAGCTTGTAAAGCGTGACAGGTGGCTCCTGCAAATAGTGGGATTTTATTTTGCAGTAGTACATGATCGTGGAGCAGAAATCAGATAACTAGATCCTTGAATATACTCTACATGGTTGGATTCCCACCATTGGGTTTTCCCTGCAGAGCTCAGCAATATATGAGTAATAGGAGAGAAGGATAATAACATAATGATATCACTATTACTGTTTTGGGCCCTAGAAATGTGTCAATAAATTAAAGCAAATTACATTTTGAAGTTATTAATTGGCTTGTACTACACTATTGATGCTACTGAGATGTACATGACGTTTACAGTGGAAAAGAGATGTCTAAGGAGTTGTAAGATTTCTATCTATAGCTTGATATTGCTATTGTGGTGTTTAGCAGCCCACTTACCAGCAAGGTTATGGTGTATACACCGAGTGACCTGTTTATTGGATACACGTGTTTATTTCATGTAATTACATAGTTGCCCACTCAGGTATTCCGGGAAGACTCCCAAATTTATAGGAGCTCTTCTGGACTTCCAGGAGAGCAGTGCAACCTTCCCTAGTAAAGTGGTTAGAGTTGGGACTTAATGACGCGATTCACAGGAAAGCATGTTATCCTGGTTTCGCCCCTTCTTTGCAATATTACCCTAGGCACTAAATGCATACCAGATACAGTGACAATGCTGGGGTTGTCATGGATGTATTAAGAATGGGCCAGCTCTAGGGGAGGGCTTGCAATTTTAGCCCGGGGGGCAAGACTTGACTATAGCAGCCTATTAGGAACATTTTAAAGAGAAAAAAAATTCAGGAGGCCCAGTAACCCAGCTCAAGGTAGCCCTCTATGTGTCTGGCATGGGGGGCAGATGCCCACTTGCCCCTGCCCAGCACCAAACTAAAATCCAGCCACCTGAATACCTGTAGTCAGAAACAAATGGTTGATGAAAGGGGCTGGCAGTGGCTGACAGCACTTATGTAGAGTGACAACTGTGCTACAGTCAGTCAACTATCAGCTAAGCACATTAATGGAGATCAAAAGAAGGAAAATCAAAACATGCAACTCAATCTTCACACTTTTTCACAGAAGCTATTTTGAGTTCAACTCTATAGCCTTCTTACCTCTCTGTCTGTATTACCCAGTATTGTTTTATTACTGTGTTTGTTCTCAATAGTAAAGTGTTAGGCATCATTGTGTTCTTTTATTTGTCTGTGTGCATAGGTCTGATTCCTATGGTGTTGATTATTGTCTGTCTAGTGATCTTTTGAGCATGTGCAAGTTCCTTTCCTGCTCTGTGTAATGTGTATTTCACAGGGTGGGGTACGAATTTCCGGAGGTGGTAAAAACGAAAGGCAGTAGGATGAAAAGAAAGAACCGAAACTGACTTGGCCGACTCCTAATAAATGATGGCTGACCTTTACAATGACAGAACAAGTACCCGACAGTATGCTCACAAATCACGAGCACCAGTAAGAACGGCAGCGTGTTTTGACGTAAATTTAAATTGCGACCTGTATCTCAGTATTTTTAAAGCGGCAATGCCGGGTCCCTAACCCTAACCTTATTCCTAACCCTAACCCTATTCCTATTTCTAACCCTATTCTTAACGCTAAAGCTAAGTGTAAGCTCCGATGAGAAGCGGCATTGCCACTTTAAAAATACTTATATACAGGTCGCAATTTAAAATGACTTCATAAAAGGTTGCCTTTCTTACTGGTGCTCGTGATTTGTGAGCACACTCTCGGGGACTTGTTCTGTCATTGTAAAAGTCAGTCATCATTTATTAGGTCATTCGGTCAAGTCAGTTTCATTTTTTTTTTTGTTCGTGGTAGTCACTGTCAGTGTCACCGTTACAGTGACTATCACCGATTTTACACTGCACCATTCACCAAAGGTTACAATGATCATCTAACAGTGATAAGAGTGGAAGAAAACTGTAAGTTGAAAAAGTTTTTTTTTTTCCAGAGTGTTTGTGAAAGATGTACATCACAGCTGCAAGCAACAGCATGAGTATGAGTTTTGTAAAGCGAACAGGCTCTGAATATTATGTAACATAGAAGTTTGCAATGGAAATGCAGCTTAAGAGGGAAAAGCTGTGTAAGGTCACTAATGACCTGAAGCCACTCCCAATGTGGATTATATGGACAGAGCAATGGCCACCATCGGCTTAGCTGTGCAGCAGCATATATATCATACTTGCCTACTTTTTAAATCTGTACTCCGGGAGATCGGAGCACAGATCATGTGACAGAGGATAGGAGGGGGTGTGACAATGTCATTACATCCCTATAGCCCTGCCCCATCATAAAATACAGAAAGTGAAGGTATTGAATAGCGGGGGGCTGGGCTTAATGACGCGATTAACTAATATCCCTCGCTATTCAATGCCGTGAATTTTGGTATTTTACAAGGTCCGGGAGGTTTGCCTACTCTTCTGGGAGTCCAGGAGGACTGCCCGAAATTCGCGAGAGTCCCGTAAATCCCAGGAGAGTAGGCAAGTATGATATATGTTCTGTCATTAGTGGAAAGGAATTAGCAAATGAAATGTGGATTGCTCTGTTAAAGGCTTAGGAGAACAGAGGGCAGATGAGGAAAATTAATCTAAGGAGAATGTTATATGGAACAAAATTGAATGTGTGTAAGGATATGAATGAGTACATTGACAAATAGATGTCTATATCACAAGAACTGACTGCAGAGTTAAAATAGATGAGGAGGATGTAGCAATGGCGATGCTGCAAAATTTAATTTCCTTTAAGTTTCCTGGTGATTACCTTAGTCATCTGTGACAAAAGTTACAACAAAAATTGTCCGAACAATATTATTACAGTTTGAAGAGCACATACTTTTTAGAGACAATTGTGGATAGTTAATGGTGTAAAAACCCAAGAAAATAAAATTCAAGAGTGTAAATTCATAGCGTCATGAGCGAAAGAATGAGTTAGCACTGAATGTAAGAGTTTTTCACATCAACAATTTCTGGTACATGGACTTGGGAACCACAAAGCATTTAGCTGCAACAAAGGTATAAATTGCTGTATGTGACAGAGGAATAGGGAATAAGGGCCTGATTCATTAAGGATCTTAACTTGAGAAACTTCTTATTTCAGTCTCCTGGACAAAACCATGTTACAATGCAAGGGGTGCAAATTAGTATTCTGTTTTGCACATAAGTTAAATACTGCCTGTTTTTTCATGTAGCACACAAATACTTGATAGCTTATTTGTACACTGAAATTTAAAGTTGATATCTGTGACTGACCTTTTGCCTGGTATTTGACTCTGCATATTTGTCTGTGGTTCCAATTCCCATGCTCAGATTCATGGTGTCCGCTGTCTGCTTCATTGGACTTACATGTGTTTTGCCTGTTGTCCCTGATACGATTCCTCAGTCTGAGGTTCGTGGTGTCCACTGTCTGCACCGTTGGACTTACCTATGCTCACTGTGTTCCACCATCCATTTGCAGCTTGATCTGGCCTCTGCACCATCCCTTGTACTGTATTGCACTCCAGCAACATCTCCATACAGGCCACAACTGGCATTACACCCAACCTTAAATCTGTGTTGCTATAGACTGAACTATTAATCATTCTCTGCATCTGTGGCTCAAACCTGGTTGACCTGCTACCTTGTACTGTTGTTAACTCTTCATATCCTGTAATTGGTTTTGCTATGGACTAACCTTGCTATTTCATATGTTTGAAACACATCATTGCTTGTACTGAGTTGCAGATCACAGGTTCTCTGCACCAGTTGGCTTTCCATGTGTATCTGCTTTAATAAACATACTTTGTTTTATTCAAATACTTCTGCCTCGCCCTTAGTTCATACAAGGAATCAGGCGGTACCTATATATGTTTGCTTTTCTGAACATGTTTGTATTAAAACTTTCTCTGCAGTCTACCCTAGCATGGGCAAGAGCTTCTGCAATTTGTCTGAACTTCAACTGCATGCTGATTCTGGTACCTGTCTGTCGAAATTTAATTTATCTCCTTAGAAGAACAAGTGTAAGTAGAAAATATTTTTGTCACTTCCTTCTTCTTTATAGCAAAATACTTTTCATGACTTGTTGCCTATTTGTTTTCATCTTAATCTAGTGTTGTAGAGGAGATCTGAGAAGACTACTTGACAAAAATATTACATTTCACAGGCTGATTGGTTATATGATTGCTCTTCATGCAGGTAATTTTGTTTTAATTTTTAAACATCCATTTAATTAATCTCTTGTATAAGTTCATTGTGAATGGCAAGACATTTTTTTAAAAAAAAAACAACTTTCATTATTGGAAGCATAGTAAAGCCCTACAAAAGCACAACTTAAGTCAGACAACATGAACAAGCAAAGTATACAATGACAATATATTTAGCATTCAACTAATTTAAGAGTGAGGGAGTGGGAGGGAGGGAAGTAGTAGGGAATATTAAAGGAGGTAACTTATTTCTCTCCAAAATACTCAAAGTTTATGACATGTACAGAAAGGATTCAGGATTAGAGCAACCCCTAAAACATCTATCCGACATAATATGAAGTCTTTGCAACCTGGTTGGAACATAATACCATTAGAACTATACCTTCCACACATCTTATCTTAGCTGGCAGTATTATCCCTGATTTCAGCCCTTTACTTCTTATTTAGTGACTCGACCAAGTCAGTCTGCCATTTTAGTTTGTGGTGGTCCTTCAGTGAGACT
Organism: Mixophyes fleayi; assembly: GCF_038048845.1. NCBI lineage: Eukaryota > Metazoa > Chordata > Amphibia > Anura > Limnodynastidae > Mixophyes > Mixophyes fleayi. The sequence continues at coordinate 249,838,552 of NC_134404.1, read as the reverse complement.
CTAAAGGCTGTTATTTCAAAATAGATTACACAACTCAGACTTGCACACATTGGGAAAGTTGGTTTGCCATATAATATCTCCATCCCACTGGTGAATATGTGAAACATCTGGAGACTTAACCTAGGGTGCCCATTTAAAAAGCAAGGTGTAGTGCTGGAAAAATTTAAAGGTATGAGGAGGAACCCTGTTTGGAAAACTTTAAAATTAATAGATTTATATATTTATACATCCATTCAAGCTACATTAAACCAGCCAAGCCAAGAGATTATTTGTTTTTCTCAGTAGTTTAGGTCAGCTCTAATTGTGTATAGTATGGGAGGCTTGATAGAGCTGGTTATGGTATTTGGCAAGTTTATGGCTCTGGCACTTAAAGGAGAGACATTGAGATATAGGGAGGCCACACAGACTAGGAATTTGCCTGAGAAACCCATTAAAGATAAAGTGTGAAACATGAATGGCAAAGTAGCATGCTTGAATGCATTTTGATGTTGAGAGCTAACAAAAGCTTCTGCATGCATATACTATGGATCAGGTTAGTTGTGCATCACGTGTCGCACAAGCCCTGATAGCTTGAAACAAATCAAAACTGATCACTGTGATATAGACTCTGAAGAACAAGATTTAAACATGTGGCCAGAATTTTTGTATAAATCTTCAAATACACATTTAGAAAGTTGCAACATAGAGTTGAGGCTCCACCGTTTTTTGAAATAATGACAGTGTCAATTCTAGTTGTGGCTGAGTCAAAGGCTTACTCCTCTAGTATAGCTTTAAAAAAGTCTGTTAACTTGGTGGCTAAGATATTGGAGAATTATTTTATAGTAAATGAGAGTCAAGCTAATAGTACCTGGAGTCAAGACCAATTTCAGGAGTGTTTCTGTTGTGATAAGGGATTTTGGTCAAAGTATTTTGGAGAGAACTAAGTAGTATAAGGGGTTTTTCAGTTCTTCTTGAGTAAGAATGGAAGGATATTAAGAGGAGAGCCCTAGAGAGCTAATAAGCGATATAAGCAAGAGGAAGGGAAATAATTGTGGAACATCATGAGTTGTCTGAAGGGAGGAAAAGACCAATGGCATCAAAACAAAAAGTCAAAAGAAAAAGGTATAAACAAGCAACAGTGCTAACCAAGAAGAACCATGAAATAAGAAAAGAGGAAGAGTTAAAAAAAGAAAAAACAGTGCATCCAAAGCATTAATATATCATTAAGTCTGAATACCTTATCTGTGAAGTTGGAGAAATACATCTCTGCCTGAAAGGGAGGCTACCTTATAGATCCCAGGGTGTGCCCAGTCCAGAGACTGATTTCTTGTGCCTCATAGTACAAACAAGGACATTTCTAGACCGTCCATGGGCTGGGCTTAGGATTACTAAAGTTCACCTGAAGGGAGGTCCGCCAAAATAGTTTTCATGTAGATACTATGGAAGGCTTGACTGCTAGTCTTATTATATACTTGGTAAGAATGCCTAGGGCTGTACTGATGGGAAGGTGATGGGGGCTTTCCAGGATCTCCCATTGTTAAGTTGAGTGTGAGCTAAGTTAATAAGGGTTATTTTTGCAAATGAAATTGGACTATGTAAACACATCTGGCCCAAAAATTCAGGTGACAGACAGGCACCAGTCATAGAGTCAGAGAATAGTTGAACTGTTTTAACTGTATCTGCATATAAGTGATGACAACTGAATGCAACGAGTCCCGGTTGTAATAATTTTCCCGATTACCACAAACCCGACAAGCAGGATCCCTACAAAAAAAATCTGATTGGCAAAAAAGACTGCAATATAATACAGACTTACCTAAAAACTGAAGCTGCACATTTCCGATGCCAGCAGCATGCTGACAGGAAGTCATTCCTTATACACAGCTTTCCAGCAGTTGACTTTGACGTCAGTTAACAGTGCGACCTAGATAAATGTTAATTTGAAGCGGCAATGTCGGTAACCCTCAGGTTAACCTGCGGGTGCTGGGGTGCTGAGCCTTATCTTTCAGTTGGGCCAGCTTACTGTGCAAGCTGAGGACTAGGCTAAGCTGGAGTTGCCAGGTAAGTAAAGGGTCCACTCTGCTAAGCGGGAATCACCTGATACACGTTCGTTCAAGGAGTCTTTGCCCAAGCCACTGAACTAAGCCATGATGTTTGTGCCAGCCATGAGACTACGCATCTGGCCAAACAGTGCACTCCAAGGCAGGGTGCTGGTAGAATGTAGGGACTTCTAATGGGTGAGTGAGGTAGAGAGATTCCAGAGATGGGCAGGTACAGAACCTCAAGCTTGTTGAAGTTTGCTCGGACCCACAACTTGGAATAGGCCCGAGATTCTAGGGCAGATGATAACCCGTGACTTCAGATGGTAGCTCTTGTAGGCTGCAATGAAGGGATGCTGTTCAGCAAGGTCCACAATTTCTAGCTCACTGAGCAATATACAGAAATTCTCAAGGGTTGGGGGGTGCCCCAGGATTGCTGCAGATTGTAGTGCAGGGGCCGATCTAGGCAACTGCTCTACCCGGGGCGATTTTAGGGGGGGCGATATAGGCCCCGCCCCCTTTATAATTCCTAAGGCTGCTGACGACTGCACAGTATGTGCAGGTCCGTTCAGCATTGGCAGTGTGCTGTCCCGCTGCTCTGTTTGTGTTTAAAATACAATCAGATCAGCCGGGCAGCACACTGTCAATGCTGAACGGACCTGCACAGTGTGCAGCCGTCAGCAGCAAGCCCCTGCTAGGGGGGGCGATCGCCCCAATTGTTCCCCCCTGGATCCGCCACTGTTGTAGTGACACTACTATTTGAAAATGTGTGTCCTGCTCCAGTTGTTGCTATATCACACATGACAAATAACTGTAATAAAAATGGGATGTTTAATTCTACATGCAGTGTATTCTGGTATAAAGGAACATTTCAATATATTTAACTGGGGAAAATATATGTTTACAATTTTACTTTTTTATAACGATACCTTTACTCCTTTCTATTATGCTTTCCATTTTGTAGGCTTTAGGTGGCATTGAGGCTTTTAACAGTATCTTGCCAGTGTCAAGAATATTTATTTGGCCTTAAAGAGACAGATCCTGCTGATCAACCTGGACACCAAATGCCAGAACCTGTTGCCATTTTATTCATTCATGTTTGGTGCTCAGGACAAGCAACTGTATTTATAAAGCTGGGTACACACTACAGGTTTTTAGTCCAATAATTGGACAAATCAGCCAACATCCGACTGTTTGATCAGTTATCGTGTAGTGTGTATACTTACACAGTGATCTAAAGTCACCCCAAAATGCCGATCATTGTGTCGCTTGGTTGGTCGTACTGTTTAATTTTTGCCAACCAATCACCTTCCAATCCTGCAGTGTGTATGAAAATCACCCGACTATCGGCCAATAATGTATCTCAGAGTGACAGGTCTCATTCACCTTGTATGCCTGCTGCTGATCTTGTCATTATCCACAGTTTCTGTCAACTGTCTGCGGCTGTTTTGCTTTAGAGAACAGACTGATATTGATGGTATGGCCTGCTCCCCCCCCTCGCAGCTCCCTGAGCCGCGAGCTGAAATCCAGCTATTACCGTAATAACAGTAATAGCTCAGGGAGCTGCGAGCTGAAATCCAGCGAGAGATTACTGTATTAACGGTATTAGTTTTTCTGCGCTCGAACCCACGGACAATTGAATACCCCCCTCAATGTCTTATTGTATAAACTTTAGAGAGAGGGTTTTTAAGTTTTTAAGTGCAATAATAAGACATCTATGAACATATGGCATCATAGACATAACTAGGTAGGCATAGTTTTGCTGCAGTGTAAAATACAAAGACAAAATGTTTGCTTTGTGAGTTTCATATTTAAATGAGCAAAAGGGTAGTTTTAAAGTCCTGAATAAAACACATTTCATACATTATGTTAAGGAGCTCAAACGGAGCCTTATATTATACTGCTAAAAGTAACCAATGCTGCTTTTCAAGTATTGTTTCACATAATCGGCTTCTGCTGAGCTTAAAATATACAAAGCCTTCTTTATTAGCATCAGCCATTATCTTGCTGCGTCAATAACAGTTTTTTTTAATAGAGGTGAGCAACCTTGAAAGAAGTGCATTTAGATCTATGTTTACATGCCAACCTTTAATTTCTCATCAGTTCTCACACTACTTCAAATGCAAGCTTTAATTACTAAAATTGGAAAGGATGTAATTAGAGCCTGTTGGAGCCAGTGCATGTTCAAAGAGGTATACACAACAATGTTATCTGTAATCAAGAGCACAATTGAAAATCTACTCAAGGGATCTGTGCTTATGCTGGGGTTTTCGTCTCACACATGCCTGTGTATAATAAATGCAACTATACTGTCAGGATCACATTAATAAACCATCCTTGTACACATACATCAACATTTTTCATTTTCACACTTGCCTGGGTTAATTAATATGAGTTCCCCTCAGATACATCTTTCAGATAGCTTGATGAGTGAGCTGTCAGTCACTCAGTCTTCAATATGACTCTTGCATTGGTTTCTTCTCCTGGGGCCTGATTCATTAAGGATCTTAAATGAAGAGGTATCTTATTTCAGTCTCCTGGACAAAACCATGTTACAATGCAAGGGGTGCAAACTAGTTTTCTGTTTTGCACATAAGTTAAATACTGACTGTTTTTTCATGTAGCACACAAATACTTGATAGCTTATTTGTACACTACATGAAAAAACAGTCAGTATTTAACTTATGTGCAAAACAGAAAACTAGTGTTCCGTAATTTTAAAGAAAGCTGCAAGCTCTATTTTCGGCTGAAACCTCGGTCTTCTGGTTCGGAACAGCAGAAAATTGGAATTGTCATCTCTCTCCTGCAGGGTGACCCCCAGTCCTGGGCCTTCACTCTACCACAGTCGAGTCCTGTCATGCAATCATTGGAAGCGTTCTTTAATGCACTAGGCCTCCTTTATGATGATTCAGATCGAGTTGCCTCTGCTGGGGCTCATCTACGGGCCTTAAAGCAAGCTCAACGTTCTGCAGAAGAATACTGCGCTGAATTCCGCAGATGGTCGCCTGACAGGGAGTGGAACGATCCAGCGTTATGCAGCCAGTTTCGCCTAGGACTGTCAGAGGAGATTAAGAATTCACTTGTGCAGTATCCTTCCCCCGCCTCATTGGAGAGCCTTATGCAGCTTGCTATTAAAATTGACAGGAGAATCAAGGAGAGGAGGACTGAGAAAGAGGCATCTTTTTTTTTTATCTGCATTTATTCCAGCCTCCACGGCTGTTGAGAAGCCTACGCACCCGGGGGCGTTTTGTCTCCCTCCTGAGGAAAGAGGAAAGAGACAAGAGACGGTCACAAGGTCTATGTCTTTATTGTGGCAATAAAGGCCACTTCTCCTGCTCCTGTCCATATAAACCTGAAAAAGGAGCATGTCTGGAAAAGGTTCACTTAGGCTTCCAAATTGTTTCCCAAAAGAATGCTGTCCTTATTCCCGCACAAGTTGCTTTCGGTGCCAGTTCCGTGGCCCTGTCGGCCTTCATTGATAGTGGAGCTGCAGGCAACTTCCTCGACATCGGGTTTGCCCATTCTGCTGGGATTCCTATGGTGAAGCTTCGTTCTGCAATTACAGTGTGGGAGTCCATTGCCTGGAGGAAAAATTGTTTTTGAGACCCCATCACTACAACTGAACAAAGGAGCTCTCCATTCCGAGGCAATAACCCTCTTCCTCATTGACTGTCCGTCAGTCCCGCTGATTCTGGGCCATCCGTGGCTTTCCCGTCATAATCCCGTCGTGGATTCGGCAAAAGGGGAAATTGTCCAGTGGAGCTCGTTTTGTACACAGTCCTGCTTGACTCTGCCTCTGCGTGTTATCCAGTCTATTCCGGAGCAACTTCCCTCACAATATCATGAGTACTGGGATGTGTTCTCCAAAAAGGCTGCAGACACTTTACCACCTCATCGAGACTTTGACTGTGCTATTGACCTGATTCCTGGTTCCAAGTTACCTAAGGGGCGCTTGTATTCTCTCTCTGGTCCCGAGACCAAGGCCATGCAAGCTTATATTGAGGAAAATCTTGAGAAGGGGTTTGTCAGGCCGTCCAAATCTCCTGTAGGTGCCGGATGCTTCTTTGTCTCAAAGAAGGATGATGGACTGCGGCCCTGCATTGACTACCGGGCCTTAATTTAATTACAGTCAACACCTACCCTCTCCCTCTCATCTCAGTGCTATTCGATCAGTTAAGAGGTACCACTGTCTTCACCAAGATCGATCTCCGTGGAGCATACAACCTCATCCGCATCCGAGAGGGAGATGAGTGGAAGATGGCATTTAATACACACTCCGGCCACTATGAGTATCTGGTCATGCCGTTTGGCCTCAGTAATGCACCTGCTGTATTTCAAGACCTGATTAATGAAGTTCTCCGTGAATTTCTTGACCACTTCGTGGTTGTCTATTTAGACGACATCCTGATATACTCTCAGTCGCTGTCCTTGCATCAGACTCATGTTAAGCAGGTTCTCCAAAAACTTAGAGACCACCATCTCTTCGCCAAGTTGGAGAAATGCGAATTTGAGGTACAGAAGGTGTCATTTTTGGGATACTTCATCTCTCCGACTGGCTTCTCCATGGACCCAACTAAAGTCCAAGCCATTCTCGACTGGGTACAACCCAACAACCTCAAGGCCGCGCAGAGGTTCTTGGGCTTCGCAAATTATTATAGAAGGTTCATCCACAGTTTTTCTGATATAGTGGCTCCTATAGTCGCCCTTACCCGGAAAGGGATGGATTCCACTAATTGGGCTCCTCAGGCGGTAACTGCATTTGAAGCCCTAAAAAGAGTGTTTGTATCTGCTCAAGTCCTTAGACATCCTAATCCGGATCTTCCTTTTGTATTAGAAGTGGATGCCTCCGATGCCGGTGCTGGCGCTATCCTTTCCCAGAAGTATCCTCACACTCACCGTTTGCATCCATGTGCATACTTCTCTCGTAAGTTCTCTACTGCTGAAGCGAATTACGACGTGGGCAACCGAGAGCTATCAGCTATTAAGTGGGCCTTTGAGGAGTGGCGTCACTGGCTGGAAGGAGCGGTACATATTGTCTCTGTGATTACGGACCACAAGAATCTACAGTACATCCAGTCGGCAAAACGGTTGAATCCCAGACAGGCCCGCTGGGCACTCTTCTTTACCCGCTTCAATTTCGTAATTACGTACAGACCTGGTTCTAAAAATGTCCGGGCAGATGTTCTGTCTAGGAGCTTTATGTCACATCACGTTCCTGTTTCTGATCCTCTACCTATCATTCCTTCCTCTATAATCCATGCCGGACTAACTCAGGATTTAAGTGTGACGCTCCATAGATTCCAGAAGATAGCTCCTGCTAATACTCCAGGAAATCGTCTGTTTGTTCCAGTCCACTTGAGAAAAGCGGTCCTTTCTGAGGCACATGTCAACAAGACAGCCGGGCATCCTGGAATCCATAAAACATTGGAAATTCTTTCTCGTGCCGTGTGGTGGCCCTCATTATCTACGGATGTCAGAGACTTTGTCCTCTCCTGTGAGACTTGTGCAAGGAGTAAGGTTCTCAGGAACTCTCCTTCAGGCCAGCTTGTTCCGTTGAACATTCCCTCAAAACCTTGGACACACTTATCAATGGACTTCATCATTGATCTCCCATCCTCTGCAGGACATAATACCATATGGGTGGTTGTAGATCGTTTTAGTAAAATGTCCCATTTCATACCGCTAACCAGACTTCCCAGCGCTAGAGATCTAGCGGTTCTCTTTCTCCAACATATATTTAGACTCAATGGTCTTCCTGTTGATATTGTCTCAGATCGTGGTTCTCAGTTTGTTGCGCAGTTCTGGAAGTCGTTCTGTACCATTCTTGGAATCAAAATCAGCCTTTCATCTGCATACCACCCTCAATCTAATGGCCAAACGGAGAGGGTTAATCAGTCCCTGGAGCAGTTTCTACGATTATACACCACTGAATTCCACGACAACTGGTCCTCTCTGTTACCCTTGGCAGAGTTTGCGTACAACAATTCCTGTCACTCATCCACTCGTACATCTCCGTTCTACTGTAATTTTGGTTTCCATCCCAGGTCTAATTCTTTATATTCGCTCAGGTCCGCTGGTATTCCAGAGATACGTTCTACAGCTTCAGATCTCAGAAGTATCTGGAAGAAAGTTCAGTGCGCTTTAAAACGAGCCTCATTTTTCTCTAAAAAATTTTCACACCGCCACCGTACCACCTGCTCATTCAAAGTGGGCCAGAAAGTGTGGCTTTCGACACGGAATATTAGGCTTAGACAGCCTTGTAAGAAACTGGGGCCTAAATTCATTGGTCCGTTCCTGATCATCAAGCAGATTAATCCGGTAGCTTTCAGATTAAAGATTTCTGGTTCACTGAGGATCCCCAACACTTTTCACTGTTCTCTATTTAAGCCGGTGCTATATCCGAACCAATCTCAGCCTCCAAATTTGCCTGTGAGAAATATGAATAAACCACCTAAATACATTATCCAAAGGATTCTCGACTCTAAAAAGGTGCAGGGTCAGGTGCACTTCCTAGTGCAGTGGAAGAATCGCGGATTAGAGGAGCGGTCCTGGGTCCCGTGAAGACGACTGCACGCTCCAAAGCATTTGAAGGAATTTTTTAAGAAATTCCCTGGGAAACCTGGATGTCGGGGTCCCTCGACCCCTCCTCAAGGGGGGGGTACTGTCATGAGCCGCGGCGGTACTCACAGCCGCCGCTGCTCGCTTCCTGTCTGCCCCAGCGTCCCGGCCGTCACCATGACGACCGCGACGTCACTTCCCTCTCAACGCCGACCGTTGTCAAGACAACGGCCGGACGCCTCACAGTGTAGTGCTGCGTCCCGGCAACAGGGGACAGCCGGGCGCATGCGCAAGATTATCTAATAGCCTGGAGGCTATTTAGCAGTTGATTTAATTAATTAACAGGGCCCTGTGTGTGGTTACAGAGATAGGCTCTGATTGGTCTAACCATGTATTTAAGGCAGTGAGGTCTGCAGCCTCACTGCCGGTTATAGCTTCTGTTCCAGTCTGCTAACCTGCTCTGTGCCTTGTTCCTGTGTCTTGGAAATTCTATTGACTACCCGTGTATGACCCCTTGCCTGGATTTGGACCCTGCCTGTGTTTCTCGTGACCCTGACCCCTGGCTTGTATACCGACCATCCTGTCTGCTCGTGACCCCTGACCCCGGCTTGTTTATCAGATCTGCTATCTGCTGCCTGCCCTTGACCTCTGCTTGGAATCCACTCCGCTTACCTGGGTTCTCCCCAGCCGGTACACACTTCACGACCCTCTGTCAGTCTGCAGCCCAGTCTGTCCCCACCATCAGGGGCTCCAGTGAACACCTGATTGGCAGAGTAGTCTCCGGGTTGTGTCGTGCCGGCTGGAGGGGTTCCCAACATTCAGCCCAGTCTGTCCCCACCATCAGGGGCTCCAGTGAACACCTGATTGGCAGAATAGACTCCGGGTTGTGTCGTGCCGGCTGGAGGGGTTCCTAGGAAGCTAAGCAATGTATATGTCACGCCCACTGTGGGAGGGACCAACAGTTTGTTTACACAGAACACAACACAAATGCCTGGGGCTTATTTTTATGAGATAGCTCTTTACTCATTAATCAGTGGCAAATAACAATGATGTGGAACACTCTGAACGTTGTTTTTCCTTTGCTAGTAATTAGCGTAATACACACTTTTAACAAACACATTGCTCAAGATCTTTCTGTGTTTAGGATTTCAAGTCGCCGTATAGTACGCAAAATGCATGGACATGGCTACATTAAAAACACATGAGTAACGAATATATCAAAATGTATGTGGTGTAAATACATTTTGCCTTTTCAGCAAAATGCATAGCATACTCTTCCATAAAGGATACACACAAGAGTGCATACAACCTCCATACAGAATAAGAGTTTCTGTCTGGATTAGAATTTATGAATGACTTTATGGAAAGCGGGACAGCTACCCACTAGCCCAAACTGAGATGTGAAAAATCTTAGACAACACCAACAATACAGCATGCGTGCTACACAGGCAACTGACACTTAATACTACTCTTCATTATTCACACAAATTACTCACAAAATACCCATCTCACAGGTAGCTCACTTGTTAGCACTTTTGACTCACAACACAGCAGCCATGAGTTCAAATACCAAGCATACCCACAACTATTGTGTGGACTGGAATCATTATGCTAACAAAAAACGCAGGAACTACACACAATGTTTTTTTTTTTTGTTTTTTTATTTGTTATGCACGCTCAACCACATTCTAAAAAATCCCCTCATATGTCTCCTGTATTGTAAGAAAATTATTTTTTGGGGTGAACTTTAGAAAAGCCTCAGGGCTCACACTTCACATGTACATTATTAAGTACATGCTGACATTTATTACTACAAATGGACTAAGAGGGGGGGAGTTTTAGGGGGACAGCCGCCTTGGAGTTAAATTCAACATTGCCTGCAGACTGACTTTCATCTGGATCCACGGCGTACACATTATGTGATGTACTCAGCTTTATCCAAACTGAACACTCACCACACTCCAGTACCAAGGACCTTTGCATCACTTGCACTTCTGCCTTATACCACTGAGGTCATGAGTTCATATCACAAACATGGCCTCATCTGTGTACAGTTTCGATGTTTTCTTCAATGTGTGACTGGCTTTGCTTTGACACTTGAAGCTAACCTTGGTCTATCACTACAATGGCACATGATTTGGGGAACTAGTTAATGAGCTATGGCATTTGACATATACCTTTGGGAATGATTCTTGCCCCCTGGGCACATTATTTATGTGTCTGTTATTACTATGGATGGCTTTCCTCTTGGAGGGGTGGATTGGTGGTGGAGGGCACATGTTCCTTTGGCTGACATGGAATTAGCAAATGGAAACCTTTTTTTCTTCAGCTACTGCTTGTGCTTGGATGTGATTTCACCATCTTCTTGTCTTGCAAAATACTATAGCCAGCACCGGTTCAGCATGGTGGCTTATTATTTAGCACCTCTGGCTCCCTGTGCTGGTGTCATGAGTTGGGTTCCTGACCATTGCCTTATGTGTATGGAGTTACTGTTCTTCCCATGTTAGTGTGGATTTCATTACAAAATACACAAAATACACTTTGTGTATCTTCATTAGCTGATAGCCACAATTAGTAGGGCCATAGAAATGTTGACATGATGATGGGTTTATGTCAAAAATTTGTTGCTTAAATGTTAGTGTTTTTGGAATCCATATCCATTCTTTATTGACCTTAGACCCTCATGTTATGCATTTGTAATAGATTAATAAAGACATACACGCCAAGGTTGTTTTTTGAAAAACTTATATAAATTGAGAAATATAAACACAAATAAATATATGCACAATAATGTGTAAAACTATTTACATGAAAAAAAAACAAAAAAAAACTAGTCATATAATGTAGACCAGTAGTCCATTTTTGCCTCCAGCTCCTCAAAGCATTTTTCCTGCTCTTTTTGCAGGTTTTTGATTTTGGTCCAATATCCTGCAATTTTAGCCCTGATCTGAGACAATGTTGGTGGGGGGGGGGGGGGGGGGGCAACTGTCAGCTTCCTTTATGTGTGCTGAAATAAACCAGAAAAAAAATGAAATACATGTAAACCTATTTTGACAAACAAACAGGAATTAGAGATGTGTACTGTTACATTAATGTAAAATGTTAGGCCTCTGCCTACAAAACCATTTGGACGGACATTACATGTTGATAAGGCTTTGGTGTCGAATTTTTGGAGATGTACTACATTCTGGTGTGCCCCGGGAGAGGGCCGTGGGCAGGGTGGTCTTAACAGCATTATCAGTGCCGTAACTAGACATTTTGGTGTCCTGGGTGAGACAGGGCACCGGCGCCCCCCATCTAAGTGGGAGTGCCATTTGACAAGTGGGTGTGTCCAACCTAATGTGTGGGTGTGGCTATCACTTTACAGAGAGAGAGAAACTATCATTACTGGGCGGCACAGTGGATAGCATTGCTGCCTCACAGGGGTAAATGCATTTTATTAGTGTTTAAGTCCTCACTGTAAACTCCCTGATGCATTTGCATGTGGTAAACACAAAATACATAGTAGCGTTCCGAAAACGGTACCACAACTCGGGAAATTCGCCAGTGGGTATGGTATAATGAACTTCATTATGTTGTGACTCCATTGCCTTCACTGCCAGAAAGGACTTGTATTCCCCAGCATGCCATGTGGGTACAGCTAAAACGTTCTGTTAAAAAATTACTCACAGACGAGCAATCCATATAAAATCTCAAAGTACAGTGCGAACATTATCTTTAAGTGGTTTCAATGGCTTTTCAATACCTGGAATAGAAAATGTATCCGGCTTTCAGTTAAAATGAAATCTCCCCAAACAGACTTCCAAGAAACTACCAAGAGCTTGGCGCTTCTGCCCGCAGTGGAATGCATGCCTGGAATAGCTTGGCGCTTCTGCCCGCAGTGGAACAAGCAGGAAGTTTGGCATTCAAATGCCGGACTTCCTGTCAGTGGAACGCATGTGCATTCCACTGCGGGCAGAAGCGCCAAGCTATTCCAGGTATTGAAGATATATTGATGCCGGGAATCGATTGTTGCTGGTGGGTTTTGAGCCGCGATTCGTCTGGGCACAGAGGCCGGTATCGGGCGGCTGCGCCCCCTTGGGCTTGCGCCCGGGTGGTCGCACCACCCGCACCGCGGTCGTTACGGCTCTGAGCATTATAGTCCCAAGGAGAAATCACTACATTGAGGCCCTACCTACACAATAACTCACAGCTAATAGTTGAAAATTAGTCTGAAAATTTAGCTCATACTTATTGTAAACTCCCACAAATTCAGTGTTTGTTAAATCAAACGTCTGCTAAATAGCAGACATTAATCTATAAATGTTTGGTAAATCTAACATGTCTCTTTAATTTGCAAAGCAAATATGTTCAAATCTAAATGCAAAAGCATTTGTTTAATCATACAGAGGTGGTACAGTACTAAGTTAGTTCCAAAATTTAAGGAATAATCCAGTGTTCCACCTAAACGTTAACTCGCTTTATTGCAAGAGATTTTTTAGATAATTTCATGGCAAATCTATACCACTATATACTGAGAAGTCAATCGGGACCGTTTGTACGTGTTGCTCCTGCCCTGTGTGACCATGTTTTAAGATGGCTGTGGCTGTTCTTTTCTTGTTTACACAAACTTACATTTGGATGTCCATTATCATTGCAACCTGTGTCATAAATGTCACCTTTAAATCAACATGTGTTCCAGCAGGGATTAGTCACAAATTGTATGCACATTGCAGTGGTATCAAAATCCAAAAACCCTGTCTTGTAAAGACTTACTATCTCCTAATGCCTCAACCACTTGAGGCACCAGCAGCTGTCTTTCAGCCTATTGGTCCTGGTGGACCTCTGTGTCTGGCTCTGGCTCCTCAGTAGACCACTCAGCCACCCCAGAAGCGGAGGGGCAGGATTGGGCAGCAGGCTGGAAGTCCTCCTGTGCTTCATCCTGCCCTTCACCCTGCTCCTCCCCCTCAGTCTCTGGGGAGGCTTCGGCCTCATTCTCCGCCTGGATTGCCACCTGCTGCAGCTGGTCCTCTTCCGCCTCCTCCCCCGCCTCCCTCATAGCCCGACGGCGTTGCCGCCGTTCCCAACGTGCCCGGACTGTTGGAAACAAGACAAAAAAAACAGGCTATTGTTAACACAATCACCTGCTTAATAAACCAATAGTATTATGACAATCAGCTGATCATACATGTTTAATAAACTTTGCATTGCCAGCAGACACAAATATTAGCTACTACCAAAGCAAGGAGCTAAACATGATGAAGACAAAGCATTTCACATGACCTGTCACAAATGTTTGTTTTTGGTATAGGGATGTGGAATATCTCAGTGGCCTAGTGTTAGCACTTTGCTCTTACAGCACTGGGGTCAGGTGTTCGAGTCCTGATTATAGCTTCTTCTGTGTGGAGTTTGCAGGGTTGCTCAATACTTGCATGTGTTGACTACAACACTTGCAAAACATACTACTGGCCTGTTAATATTTAAAATTTTAGAAACTGCCAGTAGTCTGTGTGTAAATGTTAGGGTATTTAAAAGTGTGCAAGCTAATATGGGGCAGGTAAAGATGTGAATGGGTTCTCTCTGAACAGCTCCACTTAATAGTGGAGGCATATCAAATACTGTGGATGATGGCAATACTTTAGAAATCTTCCTTTGTTGGGACACCCTCACAGTGCAAATAGCCAGTTGCACCTTATAGGACCTTCCACATCTTTGAAAATGAGCTAAGGTCTGTGGTTTTTGCAAAGCTGCCTTTCAAATGTGTTGCTAATAATAAAAACACTTCTGGTACTCAATTCTGCAAATGGGTTTTAAGCTTAGGTCAGCAAGTTACAACACTGGGGTCAATATTTGGAGAGCTTGAAGCAAAAACCTTCATTAATGTCCTTAAGTGTCTCAATAAATCATGTTGGAAAGTAAATGTTCAGTAGCCAAATGTAGGAGACAGGAGCCAAAGCAGGTTGGGTACATTGGAAGGGGAATGACTTTTCCAGTGTGGAGAAAGATTGATATGTAGTGTAGTGGTAGGCCATGTCCGGTGATTTGGTTGAACATATTTGGATACATTCACACCCCAGAAAAAACTTTGCACACGTTTTCGGCGATTACTAGAGAACTCACTTCTTACAATCTCCTGGCGTAGCTCCTGGAGCAGCTGTGGCTGACGCCGGCGGAGATGGACGATTGAGCGATTTTTGTTTTGAACCGCAACCTGAGGTGACTGCGGACCCTCTGGTACGCCCACAGCTTGATCTCGTTAGAGACATATCTCCCCGAGGGCACGTTATCCATGCCCTCGGTAAGCACTCCAAGTTCTCTGCGCGAGAATATCATGGCCCTGATTTTGCTTCTCACTCTTCCTCACTCTTGCAAAATGAAGGACTACGCACTCTGATTGGTTCTCTGAGCACGTTTGTGCGCGCTCACTTCTCACGCTGATATTTCAGACCCCTGTGTGTGTGTGTAATGGTTGCCTCTTCCACCAAAAACATGGTGCCCGTCGCGGATGAGACAAGTACTCTATACTTTGCAGTGAGGAAACATTAATGTACACCTGGCTTCTCAATTAAATCAGTTATTTAATCCCACTTATTCCTTTTTCTTCTCTGCTGCAAATTTGAAGTTTCACTGAGCAGGCTCTAGCATACTGTGGACATGACAGTTTTTTGGGCCATAAATTTGCCCAACATATGTAAACATTGTTATTACCAAATGGGCCTACCTGGAAATGGATGTTATTGATGTGTTTTATTGAGAATACACATACAATTACCCATTAGGCATAAGAGACCAATAGGAAGTCTCATACTAACAAAAATAAATAACATACAGTGTCTCTGACCAATTGTAAGCATCAAATCCAACCCCAGTGTGGAACTGAGCTCAGAGATGCTATGGGAATGAGTACCAACAGAATTAAATACTAGTGTTAGTGTGTGCTAGGCTAGTCCAGACACTTTAGGGGGATATGGGGATAGTAAGTAAATCTTACACCAAATAGTGTCAGTTTTGCCCTGGTGTTAGCTTGGTTTTGATGCTGTCATCAGAAGGTGTTTGAAATGGAGTATACATTTGCAGTAGGGTAATGGCTTTTTAAAGTAGAACAGTACAAATGTTTGGGGAGGGCTTTGCCTACCTGTCATTTAGATTGTAATATCTGTTTTTGATTTGGTGCATGCAATTTTTGGACTTTACAACAAGTTGTGTCATGGTTGTGCATAGTTACCATTAGCCCTCTTGGTAGTGCTTCCCTTTAAAAAAAACAACAAAAAACACAGTGCCAGTTGGTCACAGGATGGCCACACTTTGAAAGTATTTGAGCTACCTTATATGTAGACACATGTTAAAGTAGGCATTGGTCTTACTCTACACAAAAATAGGTCCAACATAGAAAACACACACACGATTGTGTTTTAAGGCTAAGGTTAGCTTTTTGCAAGCCCCGTTAGCAATGTGAATGCTGGTGCAAAATAATTAACTAATTCTTACACCCCAATCCAATATGAACATTTGAGTTCACGTCCATAATACTTGTACCCCTGAATTTGAAGGCCACACAATTTACTATATGACCGGTGTGTGCAAACTAAAATCCTTAGATTTCACACACATTTTACTAGGCTTCAAAATGTGTATATGTGCTGCTGCAAAGGAACATTGCAAGACTGCACCAATACACAATATACTGAAAGTGTAACATGTGACAAATAGTGTATGAGGGCGCACAACAGTGCTGTCCAAAAGGGACATTCAAAATATGTTGTGACCAACTCCAACAGATGCCTAACTTGCATCTGACTCAAAGACCTTGGCCTTGAATATGTGGACTTTGTGTGGAACATTTGTCTGTGGCCTTGATTCCAAACAAAGCTGCGTTTGAGTTGCAAGTGTTTTTGGCCCTGTTGGCTTCAACAGGTCCTAGCCTAGGAAGTGTGCCAGTCAATGCCATCAACATTTAAGAAACACTTTGACAGAGGTGTTTTGCAAATCTCTATATGTGCACAGACCATGTTGAACGTGCACAATATCACATTCTAAAATGCACCACAACCATTGAGACTATACTAAATACACAAATATCTGTAATATTAAAAGGAAAAAAATACACTACATAGTGTGAATTCAGGGGAGGACCAGTATGCGGCTAAGGGGCCAAAAACCAAACATGCCCTCAATATATTGGACAAGTAGACATGCCCCTAAACATACCCCAAAGGACTATGTAAGGATTATTGGGTATGACAATACAAAGAACAGCAGTATAGTAGTCAGCAGATACTTGATTGGGACTGCTTGATGACACTAATGCATGGTCACATTTATTGTAAACAAACATGAATCTAAAATTGCAGCATAATACATAGCAAATAAGACAGTGGTGTGTGTGCCAAAGTTACTTGTATCAAGAGTAGACAATCTGGGCAAAGTCAAGAAACATAAGCAGCCTAGGAGCATTGGAGAAATACTTCAACGTGTAGTGACACACGAACTGCTGAACTCCAAAAGGTACACCAGCTTGGCCTGTTGAATGTAAAAAAAAAAACATTACTTCTGCAAGATTAGCTCACATACAACATTAAAGAATGTACTTAGTATATGCCTTGGTGCACATGAAGGTGTCCCCTGTAATGTAACCTGGAAAGCTTGATTTAGCTGTGTGTTTTGCATCATTTGTGCCTTGAAAGTCCCCCCACAAAATATAGTTACAAAATGTGCAAAATGCCTATTGTCCACAAGCCAGAGCACCAAATGAACTTCACAAATGTACTGTTTTTGTGACACTAAAATTTAAACCAGCAACAAAAACACTTTACTCTTACATATTATTCAAAACACTAGAGACTTTCATTCCTACACTGCATACCCCATGGGCACATACTGGCAAACATTGGGGACAGCTGTTGTTCCATATTAATCTATATCATTTGTACACAAATTATTTCTTTGTCAGACCTCAGTAGAGAGTGATATTGGAAGGGAGATTTTGCAACAGGTGACTATAGTACAGGAACAGTGATCTAGGTAGCAAGTGACCCAGAAGAGACCAGTGTTTAGATGGACAATGTAGTGAAGGATGTATAGGGTGTTAATCAGTGTCCAAAGCAGCAGAGAGTTACAATTGAATGAGTATCTCCAAAACATTCTACATCATAATTTGGGATAACATTTACAGTAAGCAACTGAAACATTAAAAAAATAATATAACAACTGCTTTCTAAGCATTGCTTAGCAAGGCAGCTCATGCAGGAACCCATAATGCCTGTCTTCTATGTTTCAAATATCAGATAGAAAGCCAACAAACTTGCCAATTTAAAGTAACACATTCTTTGCCTGTGTTCTTTGTACACACCTGTACTTTCAAGCATTCAAATCTACAATATGTTATCTTAAATAGAACACAAGTCCACAAATGACATAATAGGACCATAACTATATACTTACAAGCTGAAAAAAGGCTACAAGTCCATGTCAGTTTCCTTCAGGATGCAATGGACATTTGCAATCCACCTTGAATATTGATTCTTTTCAGGTCAGCCAGGCATGTCCCAGCTAAGGCCTGTTCGTACACAAAGGAAAGCCTTTAGTTTTGCAATAAACACAACAATCTCTACCAAACGATCAACATTATTGTTCAAACTGATAAGCTCCATAACTCCAGACACAGGCTTTCCAGCAGCATTTCTATTTTGCAGAAATCAAAGGTACACTTTTGATTCCCTCCCAAGTATCTGGTCCCAACATTTGTATTTGTTTCTTAAAAAGAAAAAGGCATTTACATTAATCCCAATACAATAGTTTGTGTGGACTGACAGATATTACCCTAAGTGTGACAAACCATATTTGATTGTTTTTTTAGCTTGCAAATCAATGTTGAAGGTTAGGTGTCCAGGCTCCACATTTTCCAGAGGGCTGGTGATCTGTTGAATAAACATGCACCATGGAAAATTTGCTATACCACATAAGAGTTTAAATAATAGGTGTAAGATTGAAAAGCTTCACAATACCACACCCCTATAAAAAGGTTACAATTCAATAGTGAAATAACACACATTAAAATGCTCATTACATCTGGAATAGAAAATGCACTGTTATTGTGTAACATCAAACATCTTGAAAACATTTAAAGTGCCTATAACACAGTAACTTTAAATAACACTCAATACAAATAAAATGCAATTAAGGAAATCAGCAGCAGCAAAACACAGTACTACCTATTGATTTCTAACAAACTTTTAGTGTGCATGAGGGTGTATTTTATAGGTGATTGTAATGAGCTAAGTATATGTAGGTGTATAGGCCAGGTATCGGCTGACGAGATCTGATGCTGGGTCTATGCAACAGTGGTTATGAGTAACTCTCTTTTATTTTATACTGATTAAAACAAGCATGTGTTTAGTTGTTATAGTAAAATTATCTGATATTCATTAGACTACACATTGCTTTATTGATTTAGAAATCACCAAACATGATCCTTTCTGTCTATTACTAAGAAGGTGTGTTCAAGTATTCAGTTAATTCTGTTGAAGGACATTTTTGTGTGCAAATAGTTCATGTGCAGTTTGGTGGGGGTGTTTACATCTGAAGTATGCCTTAGTGGCTAAAGAAATGAGCTGCCAATGACAAGGTAAAGAGTTTGAACCCCGAATGATACCTGTACTTGGCTTAACTTTGTTTATTTCCATGTTTCAGTGTATGTATTACATTATGTCATTTATCTAAGAGTGCTTTAGTATGTTTTGGTGTGTAATATGGCATGTTGAACAGTGTGGTCAGCTACAACAGAGAAAAGCAGTTGGTCCAAATTACTTGATTGCAAAGACATATTAAGTCTCTACTGGCAAAAGTGAAAAAACCTAAGTGTCCAAAATAACCTTAGAGAAAAAGGAATAATTGGAAGTGCAAGCAATATTATTATACTTTGGGTTTGTATTAATATACATGCCTACATTTCAATATGCAGACATTTTCACTCTGCATGTACCAAATCTGTATGTGTTTAATATTTCTAAGTATTGGCCTTTTTAACAAAGTTTTATGAAAAACAACTTATGATTAAAGTAGGTGGTCAGCTTTTAGTTCTATTACATTTCCTTGACATGTTATTTTTCATCACTTGTACATTGGCGTAGTAGTTAGCTATTCTCGCCTGCAAGCCTGAGTTCAAGTCCTCACCAATGCTCTTGTCTCTGAGAGATCATTAATATCCCTGCCATATTTGTGTTGATATTAAAAGTGTTCCTGGGGCCATATTACGCTCTGGTTAAAGTTGCATAAATCACGCGTGTAATTTGCAAAAATGAAATATTTTTCTTTCGATTCATAGTGGTTTTTCATGCAAAAGCACCATCAACAAGTGTCACATTATCAATTTCACATTGACAGTAATTAGAATGGAGGTTGTGGTGATTGTAAAGAGAATTAACATCAATATTTATGCAAACGTTGAATGTTAGTGCTATAATAAAAATATTTTTTTTTTTTATCATGCACTCCATTCCGGCAACTGTAATGAATGGGGAATGAGTGTGCACTCCATTCTGGCAGGCGGAATGGATAGGGAGTGATAATAGAGAAGATATCTGCCTAGAATACCAAACTGCAGTGTAGAGGCCTATAAAAGCCAGGCCTCTTTACTGAAGAGCCAGCAAGCAGCATAGTGCACTATATGAAGCTAAATAATTCCGGCGTTCCGGCATTGCGGCAGTTCCGACTTTAACCCAAAGGCCCTAAATATTATTATACATCTTACACTTGCCAGTGGCCTTTATTAGAAAGGTGTCTGTAAGGCAAAGAGGCTATTTTTACACAATCACAGTAATGGGATATTTTTATATATATATATATATATATATATATATATATATATATATATATATATATATATATATACAAATAAATGTTTTGGTTTTTTTTGTTTTTTTAAAAACAAAAAAATGTCTGTATTCATATGTCTGTTTGATTTGCATATTTGGTTGTGGTTTTTATACTGAAAGTATGCTTCTAAAGGCTTTTAATAGTTGTTTTCGCTAGCTGTTTTGGACTTAAAAATGACCCAAAGTTTCCTTAACTGTTAGCAAGGATTTGAGGCATGAGTGACGTCAATTTTGTCTTAACCGCAAAGAGGCAGGGCCATCTTTTCCATTGGGCACGATGGGCAGCTGCCCGGGGGACCCACGGGCAAGGGGGCCCCATAGGCACGGCTCTTAATGAGAATAAATAATCCTGCAAAAGAAAAAAACCTGCAAAAAAAACCTACAAGGGTCACTGAGCAAGTACATCTATCTATCTCTATCTCTATATATCTATATCTATATCTGTATCTGTATACATCTATATATCTATATCTAGGGGCCCCGGTGCACTGCTTTGTCCTGGGGCCCATAATGTTGTTAAGATGGTCCTGCAGAGAGGGAATGCCTACTGTGCTTAAGTTGCATTCCATAACGCCTACTTTACTCAAGTGATCTCTCATCTCCGCCCAGTCTACGCCCACTCTCCTCCCTTTCTACTGAAGTGGTAAAGCACCATCGCAACACCATCTCAAATTTATTTGCGATGGAGTTTGCGTTTGCGTTGCCTTTGAGTGCCGTATCTGATCTGTTTGAGCAGCGTATGTGGTGCTTTCCACTGCTGAAGTCTTGTTTTTGCGCATAAGCAGAGACGACTAGTAGATTATCCGCATACGTATGCGTTTGCGTACCTTGATGAATCAGGCCCTAGGATCCAATTGACATAATAAATCCACATCAAATATAAATGATATACTAGAATAAGATAAAACAATAAAAATATATTTTCATGCTAAAAAATTTACTTTATCCCCAAAAATCTTTGACACCCCTTTATCAATCTGTGCCATTATGCTGCCCCCCTATATCACTCTTCTGCTTCAGCCCCCTTTTATCACTCTGCCATTCTGCTCCCCTCTCATTTATCAATCTGTGCCATTCTGCCCCCCCTTCATCACTCTGTGCCATTCTGCTGCCTCCTTCATCACTCTGTGCCATTCTGCGTTCCCCCCCTTTATCACTTGGTGCCATTCTGCTCCCAGCCCTCTTATCACTCTGTGCCATTCTGCCCCCCCTTCATCACTCTGTGCCATTCTGCTGCCTCCATCATCACTCTGTGCCATTCTGCATTCCCCCCCCTTTATCACTTGGTGCCATTCTGCTCCCAGCCCTCTTATCACTCTGTGCCATTCTGCCCCCCCTTCATCACTCTGTGCCATTCTGCTGCCTCCTTCATCACTCTGTGCCATTCTGCGTTCCCCCCCCTTTATCACTTGGTGCCATTCTGCTCCCAGCCCTCTTATCACTCTGTGCCATTCTGCCCCCCCCTTCATCACTCTGTGCCATTCTGCTCCAATCTTCATTACTCTGTGCCATTATTCCCCCTTCACAACTCTGTGCCATCTTGATACCCCTCCCTTCATTACTTTGTGCCATTCTGCTGCACCCTCCCCTTCATCACTTTGTGCCCTTCTGCCTCCCTTCATCATTCTGTGCCATTCTGCTCCCCCCTTCATCACTCTGTGCCATTCTGCTCCCCCCTTAACTATTCTATGCCATTCATCCCCCTTTCATCACTCTGTGCCATTCTGTCACCCCATTCATCACTCTGTGGCATTCTGCTCCCCCCTCCCCTTCATCTCTCTGTGCCATTTTGCTCCCCCCCCTCATCACTCTGTGCCATTCTGCTTCCCCCCCTTTATCACTCTGTGCCATTCTGCTCCCCCCCCTTTTATTACTCTGCCATTCTGCTTCTCCTCCCCCTTTATCACTCTGTCTCAGACTTCTCCCCCCCATTTTATCACTCGGTGCCATTCTGCATCACCCTTTTTATCACTCTGTGCATTCTTCTTCCTCCCCTTTTATCACTCTGTGCCATTCTGCTTGACCCCTTTTTTCACTCTGTGCCATTCTGCTCCCCTCCCCTATATCACTGTGTGCCATTCTGCTCCCCTCACCTTCATCACTCAGTGCCATTCTGCCCACCCTCATGAATCACTCTGTGCCATTCTGCTCCCCCCTTTATGACTCTGTGCCATTATACTTCCGCCCCTTATAACTCTATGCCATTCTGCTTCCTCCTTAATTATTCTATGCCATTCTTCCCCCATTTCATCACTCTGTGCCATTCTGCCACCCCTTTCATCACTCTGCCATTCTGCTCCCCCCTCCCCTTCATTACTCTGTGCCATTTTGCTCCACCCTTCATCACTCTGTGCCATTCTGCTTTCCCCCCTTTATCACTCTGTGCCATTCCGCTCCCCCCTTTTATTACTCTGCTATTCTGCTTCTCCTCTCCCTTTATCACTCTGTCTCAGACTGCTCCCCCCCATTTTATCACTCGGTGCCATTCTGCATCACCCCTTTCACCACTCTGTGCCATTCTGCTTGACCCCTTTTTTCACTCTGTGCTATTCTGATCCCCTCCCCTATATCACTGTGTGCCATTCTGCTCCCCTCCCCTTTATCACTTGGTGCCATTCTGCTCCCAGCCCCCTTATCACTCTGTGCCATTCTGCCCCCCCTTCATCACTCTGTGCCATTCTGTTTCAATCTTCATTACTCTGTGCCATTATTCCCCCTTCACAACTCTGTGCCATCCAGATCCCCCTCCCTTCATTACTTTGTGCCATTCTGCTGCACCCTCCCCTTCATCACTTTGTTCCCTTCTGCCCCCCCTTCATCATTCTGTGCCATTCTGCTCCCCCCTTCATCACTCTGTGCCATTCTGCTTACCCCTTAACTATTCTATGCCATTCTTCCCCCCTTTCATCACTCTGTGCCATTCTGCTTCCCCCCCTTTATCACTCTGTGCCATTCTGCTCCCCCCCTCCCCTTCATCTCTCTGTGCCATTTTGCTCCCCCCTCATCACTCTGTGCCATTCTGCTCCCCTCCCCTATATCACTGTGCCATTCTGCTCCCCTCCCCTTCATCACTCAGTGCCATTCTGCCCACCCCCATGAATCACTCTGTGCCATTCTGCTCTCCTCCCTTTTATCACTCTGTGCCATTCTGCTCCCCCCTTTATAACTCTGTGCCATTATGCCTCCGCCCCTTATAACTCTGTGCCATTCTGCTCCCCCCACTTCATCACTCTGTGCCATTCTGCTTCCCCTTTAATTATTCTATGCAATTCTTCCTCCATTTTATCACTCTGTGCCATTCTGCCACCCCTTTCATCACTCTGCCATTATGCTCCCCCCTCCCCTTCATCACTCTGTGCCATTTTGCTCTGCCCTTCATCACTCTGTGCCATTCTGCTTCCCCCCTTTATCACTCTGTGCCATTCCGCTCCCCCCTTTTATTACTCTGCCATTCTGCTTCTCCTCTCCCTTTATCACTCTGTCTCAGACTGCTCCCCCCCCATTTTATCACTCGGTGCCATTCTGCATCACCCCTTTTATCACTCTGGGCATTCTGCTTCCCCCTTTTATCACTCTGTGCCATTCTGCTTGAACCCTTTTTTCACTCTGTGCCATTCTGCTCCCCTCCCCTATATCACTCTGTGCCATTCTGCTCCCCTCCCCTCCCCTTCATCACTCAGTGCCATTCTGCCCACCCCCATGAATCACTGAGTGCCATTCTGCTCCACCCCCTTTTATCACTCTGTGCCATTCTGCTTCCCCCCTTTATCACTCTGCACCATTCTGCTCCCCTCCCCTATATCACTCTGTGTCATTCTGCTCCCCCCCTTCATCACTCTGTGCCATTCTGCTTCCCCTCTTTATAACTCTGTGTCATTCTGCTGCACCCTCCCCTTCATCACTCTGTGCCCTTGTGCTCCCCCCTTCATCACTCTGTGCCATTCTGCTTCTCCCTTTATAACTCTGTGCCATTCTGCTTTCCCCCCCTTTTATCACTGTGTGTCATTCTGCTTCCCCCCTTTATCACTCTGCACCATTCTGCTCCCCTCCCCTATATCACTCTGTGTCATTCTGCTCCCCCCCTTCATCACTCTGTGCCATTCTGCTTCCCCCCTTTATAACTCTGTGTCATTCTGCTGCACCCTCCCCTTCATCACTCTGTGCCCTTGTGCTCCCCCCTTTATCACTCTGTGCCATTCTGCTTCTCCCTTTATAACTCTGTGCCATTCTGCTTCCCCCCTTTATAACTCTGTGTCATTCTGCTGCACCCTCCCCTTCATCACTCTGTGCCCTTGTGCTCCCCCCTTCATCACTCTGTGCCATTCTGCTTCTCCCTTTATAACTCTGTGCCATTCTGCTTTCCCCCCCTTTTATCACTCTGTGCCATTATGCTTCCCCCCTTATCACTCTGTGCCATTCTGCTCCCCCCACATCATCACTCTCTGTGCCAGTCTGCTCCCCCTCCGCTTCATCACTCTGTGCCATTCTGCTCCCTGCTCCATCACTCTGTGCCATTCTGCTTCCCCTTTCATCACTCTGTGCCATTCTGCTCCTCCCTCCCCTTCATCACTCTGTGCCTCTTTGCCCCCCTCTTCATCACTCTGTGCCATTCTGATTCCCCCCTTCATCACTCTGTGCCATTCTGCTTCCCCCTTCATCACTCTGTGCTATTCTGCTCCCTCCTTCATCTCTCTGTGCCATTCTGCTCTTCCCCTTCATTACTCTGCCATTCTGCTTCTCGTCCCCCTTTAGCACTGTGTCCCATACTGCTCAACCCTTTTTATCACTCTGTGCCATTCTGCACCCCCCTTTTATTACTCTGTGCCATCCTGCATTGCCCCCCCTTTATCACTCTGTTCCATTCTGCTTCCGCCCCTTCATCACTCTGTACCATTCTGCTCCCTCGCTTTCTCACTCTGTGCCCTTCTGCCCCCCCTTTTTCACTCTGTGCCATTCTGCTCCCCCTTTATTACTCTATGCAATTCTGCTCCCCCCTTCAACACTCTGTGCTATTCTGCCCCCCTTTCATAACTCTGTGCCATTCTGCTCCCCACTCTACATCACTCTGTGCCATTCTGCCCCCCTCCCCATTTTATCACTCTGTGCCATACTGAATTCCCCCCTTTTATCATTCTGTGCCGTTCTGCTTTCCACTCTTTTTCACACTGTGCCATTCTGCTCCCCTCCCCTATATCACAATGTGCCATTCTGCTCCTCTCCCTTTCATCCCTCTGTGTCATTCTCCCCCCCCTCTTAATCACTCTGTGCTATTCTGCTCCCCCATTCATCACTCTGTGCCATTCTGCCCACACCTCCCCTTCATTACTCTGTGCCATTCTGCTCCTTCCTTTATCACTCTGTGCCATTATGCTTCCCCCCTTATCACTCTGTGCCATTCTGCTCCCCCCACATCATCACTCTGTGCCATTCTGCTCCCCCTCCACATCATCACTCTGTGCCATTCTGCTCCCTGCTAAATCACTCTGTGCCATTCTGCTTCCGCTTTCATCACTCTGTGCCATTCTGCTCCCCACTCTTCATCACTCTGTGTCATTCTGCCCCCCCCTCCTATTTTATCATTACCATTCTGCATTGTCCCCCTTCATCTTTCTTTGCCATTCTGCCCAACTTAATCACTCTGTGCCATTCTGCTCCCCTCCCTTTTATCACTCTGTGCCATTCTGCTTCCCCCCTTTATAACTCTGTGCCATTCTGTTCCCTGTTTCATCACTCTATGCCATTCGGCTTCCCCCTTTATCATTCTGTGCCATTCTGCCCCCTCCCCCTTATCACTCTGTGCCATTCTGCTGCCCCCTCTTCATCACTCTGTGCCATTATGCCTCCACTACATAACTCTGAGCCATTCTGCTCCTCTTTTTATCACTCTGTGCCACTCTGCTTTCCCCCTTCATCATTCTATGCCATTCTGCCCCCCCTTCAACACTCTTTGCCATTCTGTCCCCCTATATCACTCGGTGTCATTCAGCTCCCCCCCCTCCCCTTCATCACCCTGTGCCATTCTGCCCCCCCGCCATTTTATCACTTTCCCTTTACTTCCACCCTTTATCACTCTGTGCCATTCTGCCCCCCCCTTAATTAATCTGTGCCATTCTGCTCCCCTCCCCTTTATCACTCTGTACCATTCTGTTCCCTGTTTCATCACTCTGTGCCATTATGCTCCCCCCCTTCATCACTCTATCCCATTCTGCCCCCCTTCATCACTCTTTGCCATTCTGTCCCCCTTTTCATAACTCTGTGCCATTCTGACCCCCTATATCACTCTGTGCCATTCAGCTCCCTCCCTCCCCTTCACCACTCTGTGCCCTTCTGCTCCCACTTCATCACTCTGTGCCATGCTGTTTCCCCCCTTTATCACTCTGTGCAATTCTGCTCCCCCCTTTTATCACCATTTTGCTTCCGTACCATTTGATCACTCTGTGCTATTCTGCTTTCCACTCCTTTATCAGTCTGTGCCATTGTGCTCCCCTCACCTTTATCACTCTCTGCTATTCTGCCCCCCCCTTCAACACTCTGTGCCATTCCGCTCCCCTTCATAACTCTATGCCGTTCTGCTCCCCCCCATCACCACCCTATGCCATCTTCTACTTCATCAATTGGTACTATTCTGCTCCTCCCTCCCCTTCATCACTCTGTGCCTCTTTGCCCCCCCTCTTCATCACTCTGTGCCATTCTGCTTCCCCTCCTTCATCACTCTGTGCCATTCTGCTTCCTCCCTTCATTACTCTGTGCCATTCTGCTTCCCCCCTTCATAACTCTGTGCTATTCTGCTCCCCCCTTCATCTCTCTGTGCCATTCTGCTCTTCCCCTTCATTACTTTGCCATTCTGCTTTTCGTCCCCCTTTAGCACTGTGTCCCATACTGCTCAACCCTTTTTATCACTCTGAGCCATTCTGCATCCCCCTTTTATCACTCTGTGCCATTCTGCATTCCCCCCTTCATCACTCTGTACCATTCTACTCCCCCGCTTTCTCACTCTGTGCCCTTCTGCCCCCCCTTTATCACGCTGTGCCATTCTGCTCCTCCCTTCAACACTCTGTCCTATTCTGCCCCCCTTTCATAACTCTGTGCCATTCTGCGCCATTCTGCTCCCCCCTTAATCAGTCTGTGCCATTCTGCTTCCCCCCCATTTTGTCACTCTGTGCCATTCTGCATTCCCCTTTTATCACTTTGTGCAATTCTGCTCCCCCCCCTTTATCACTCTGTGCCATTCTGCTTCCCCCTTTACACTATGTGCCATTCTGCTCCCCTCCCCTATATCACTCTAACCCATTCTGCTCCCCTTCATCACTCAGTACCATTCTGCCCACCCCCCCATAATCACTCTGGGCCATTCTGCTCCCCTGCCTTTTATCACTGTGTTCCATTCTGCTTCACCCCTTTAATACTCTTTGCCATTCTGCTTTTCCCCCTTATCACTCTGTGCCATTTTGCTGCCCCTTTTTCACCTGCTTCCCCCTTTCATCAATCTGTGCCATTCTGCTTCCCACTTTATCACTCTGTGCCATTCTGCCCCCTTCCCTTAATCACTGTGTGCCATTCTGCTTCCCTCCTTCATCACTCTGTGCCATTCTGCTCCCTCCTTCATCACTCTGTGCCATTCTGCTTCCCTCCTTCATCACTCTGTGCCATTCTGCTCCTCCCTTAATTACTCTGTGCCATTCTGCCCCCCACCCTACATCACACTGTGCAATTCTGCTCCCATCGTTTATCAACATTTTGCTTCCGCACCCTTTTATTTCTCTGTGCCATTCTGCTCTCCCCCCCTTTATCACTATGTGCCATTCTGCTTCCCCCCTTTATCCCTCTGTGCCATTCTGCTCCCCTCCCCTTTATCACTCTGTGACATTCTGCTCCCTCCCTTTTATCATTCTGTGTTATTCTGCCCCCCTTTATCATTCTGTGCAATTCTGCTCCCCCCACTTCATCACTGTGTGCCATTCTGTTCCCCCCTCTTTATCACTCTGTTCCATCCTGCTTTCCCCTCTTGCCTCCGTTCCTTTACTTACATTTATTTGCGTCGTTCATCCTTTTTCTTCTCTCGTTCTCTTTTGTCTTCTACCTTGCTTGCTGAGTCTTCTCTGTGCCACTCCTCACTGAATATGTCAGGCGTGATGATGTACAGGGGTGCTGGCACTGCGATCAGGTATTTTTTATATTTTAAGTTCCCTGCTCCTCCCACCAACTAAAAGGGCGGAGCCATCTGGTGTCAGGGCCCACCAGGGAATACCTCGGATCCCCGGCAGGCCTGTCCGACACTGCATGTTACCACAGTTGAAAACGACAGGAGCATAATTTAAACACAATAAGTTGTAGTTAGGCGGCATTTACATATGTGTTATTATAGTGCCCTCACTTCCTTCAAAATACCAATTGCCATCCACATTACAAACACATTTGTCAACCCCATCGGTAACTACATTCCTCATTCCTTTTCCTAAACATATTCCTTAGTCCCATTGCTAGCCAGATTGGTAACCACATTGCCCAGACGCGTGCTCCATGACTATCAAGTGCATACAAATCCCCCCTCCCCCGACCCCCTACTAAAAGAGCCAGAGGGAGCTGAAAAATAAAATGATTGCATGATACTTTACAATAAGGGATTGTTATTTTTGCGACTATTGTGAAAACCTTTTTTGTTGCTTTTACTATGATTTACTGGTTTAACAGCATTCAGAGAGAGGGTTTTGTGTAAATACATCATTTTCTTTTTCCCTCTGAAACCAGACTGATAACCTTTTTTAAATTTAGTTTAAGATCTATTTTATTAATACAAACGGTTTAACCTTTTGGTTAACCACAATATATATGTATTATTCTCTAGGTGTATGTTCTTCCAATTACAGCAGAACCCAGCACAGGTTTCCAATTAACTCCCATTGAGTATTTTTTATTTAGGCATCCCTGAAGAATTTGGGGCCATTATGCAATTTTTAACTGCCTTACGCTTTTCACAAAGCATTTGCCGTATTCTTTCATTTTATTCTTTCTGGAGTGCACTTCAATTTTGACAACATGGGGCCTGATTCATTAAGGATCTTAAATGAAGAGAAATCTTATTTCAGTCTCCTGGACAAAACCATGTTACAATGCAAGGGGTGCAAACTAGTTTTCTGTTTTGCACATAAGTTAAATACTGACTGTTTTTTCATCTAACACACAAATACTCGATAATTTATTTGTACACTGAAATTTAAAGTTGATATTTGTGTGTTACATGAAAAAACAGTCAGTATTTAACTTATGTGCAAAACAGAAAACTAGTTTGCACCCCTTGTATTGTAACATGATTTTGTCCAGGAGACTGAAATAAGATACCTCTTCATTTAAGATCCTTAATGAATCAGGCCCATAGAGACCATATGCTTCTTGGTTATTTATCTGCATCAACAAATGTTGCTGGATGAAGCCAATGTTTATTGATATCTATGACTATTTGATGTTTTTCTGCATTTATATATATATTCCTATACATATATTTATGTACATGTACATTTTTCTTGCATCTTTCAGGTATCTGTTTTGCATTATATTTTTGTTATCTTTGGAAACAATGAATATGTTCTATACAACATTGTTCCAAAAGAATGTTGGTTTTAGTATAGAAATAAAGTAACCTCCCCTAGAAACACCCACCCTTCTTTATTTTACAGTTTTAAATAAAAATAGATGTTTAAAAGCAATGTTTATTACACAACTTCTGTAGCACTTCTGATTTTAGCTATCACCTTTCAATTTTATCATGAACTTAAATACTTTTATGTGTTAGCCAACTCCGGAACACTTTGAAAAAATCAATATGATTCTGTTAACATGATTTTTTTTTTGCAGCTATCCACATTATCGCACATTTGATTAACATACAGCGCTATCACATGAGTCAATCAGTAGAGGCTGGAAGACTGTGTAAGATACTATCATACATTGGCAACCATTCTAATGAGAGCTATTTAAATCCAATTAGAAGCCACAATGCAGTAAGTTGTTTTGTGGATAAAACATTTTTTTAAGTTTAAAGCAGTTAATTATTATTAAAATATATTTTATTAATTCAAGTATTTGACATTTCGAACATCAACAAACGATCTGCAGTAAACTGATTATACAAAATGTAAAATGATATGTTTTTATAAATTTCTTTATATACTTTGCATTTTTAGAGACAACTGTTTCACGAGGCTTTTGTGTTGTAGGTTCTATCTATCTATCTACTGTATCTATCTATCCACGGTGGTGGAAGTGAGACATTATACAGTGGCAAAAGCACCTGTGCAGTAGTAGGTCTTACCCTGAAAAATAAAGGAGCAAAAATTATTTTATTTTTAGTTATCTTGCTCCAGGTTTTTGAACTTTACATTAAATTAGTACATAAAGGGGATTGCTTACTATGTGATGCAAAACTGTAAATTTGCAGTAACTCAATTATCCTGATTGATCTAGAACAATGAAATCAAATATCTTACTTCTTGTTATGGATTACAAATAATGTCTTGTATTGTGCTATTTATGTTTTTTCTTCCCTTTCTTCTAGAATATAACAAAAGAAGTATTTGTCTTACTAGCTGGCCTCACTGGTTTTGTCATGACACTGGCTTTTGTCTTAATTGTAACTTCATCTACAGAGTTCATAAGAAGATCATTTTATGAAGTTTTCTGGTATACCCATAATCTGTCCATCATTTTTTTTGTTGGACTTATTATTCATGGTGCAGGGTAAGCATAAATTTCCCATTATGTTGAAAATAATAAAAGCTGATGTCTGAGTATTGATATTTGATTATGTGGCTTTCATGTAGGGCCAATATATTCCATAGCAGTGAATAACAACACACGGCACATACACAAACAGAATTGCAGAAAGGCAATAACACAGTGAAGACGCTCAAGACTGGATGATACTATTATGATTTGGAATAGGTTTCTAGGAAAAGGTTGGATTTTGAGTGATTGCTTGTATAGAAAATGTAGGGGCAATTATCTGTTTGCTACTAATGTTCTGATGGACAGCAAAAGTTTATAAAGTATTGCCAGGTGTACACTTTCATATATTTAGTTTCCTCTTTTGCCCTAGGTATGCACAATGTTGAAGATTAGTACAGGATTACAATAAGGACTTTCTTTATTGAAATATTTAGTATTTATTCAGAGCTCTCAATTACTAAAGTGTTCATTTTATGTTGCTCACTAATTTTATTTTTAATTCCTTTATTTTACGGTGTGTCTAAAATATAATACCATAGTGTGACAATTGAGTCTCCTTATGACTTCACTGTTTAACATTTAAAAGTAAACTGGTCTGTCTTTGTGGTCACAACACCTTAGGCGCTCTGTTCCCACTTATTAATAGGCACTAAACCAGCTTGTTTTTGACCAAATAAGTTTGCTTAGATTTGTTATTATTATTATTATTACTATTATCGTAGATTTGTAAGACACCACAGTGCTCTTCAACGCTGTTCAGTAGGGAAAACAGTACATATATAAAACAGAGTCATACAATGCAG
Source organism: Mixophyes fleayi (assembly GCF_038048845.1). Classification (NCBI taxonomy): domain Eukaryota; kingdom Metazoa; phylum Chordata; class Amphibia; order Anura; family Limnodynastidae; genus Mixophyes; species Mixophyes fleayi. Next base: position 249,806,599 of record NC_134404.1, on the reverse strand, counting down.
ACAAAATAAATGCAGATATGAAAACAGGGTATGATGGACCCTGCTCATTAGAGAGTTTACTTTATAAGTAGAAGAGGGTACAGCTGAAACAAGTTATCCATTTTGAACCTTGCAGTCCCTAAACTTGGATTGTATTTTAATTTTGCATCTGAGCTGCCAACCCTGACCTAATCTTGTTTGTCAGCAGCCACCTAGAGAGACTAGCCTGAGGACCATGACCTATGGGTTGCTCGCAGCAAAGTCCACTACTCTAGACTCTGCTCCCTGTATTAGTCAGTTCCAATCGCTAGTCTCATTGTGGTTCTACATCTGAACATACCATACCTAAGAGTAACTTTACTTTGATAAAAAACTTATTATGTTAATGTAAAAGAGTTTTTCCCTCTTTTTTGGGTTACAATCTCCTTAATATACTGGCAAATGTATGTATGACCATTTAATACCGTTATATATATATATATATATATATATATATATATATGACTATTACCGTCAACCAACTCCTCGCAAAAGGTATTTCTGATTTAACCCAAGAAATATCATTTTTATATTTCTTTATATCGACAAGTTTCAGGAATAATCACGACAAGATATAGTTTCGTTTAAAGTGTGTTGTATTATATTATAGAACAACAGCGTAACAATATTGTACACACAATATAGATTTTAGTGCAATATATCATACTTATGGCCTGTAATATAGATATATATATTTAATTGTGTGTATTTTGACTAACTATTGTCTAAAGGTGTGTGTGTGTGTTTGTCTGTATGCATTGTGTAGTGAAGGGGGAGGGGAGAATCCATATAGACCACATGCATACCTCACTCAAATTCCAGCGGCCATTTTCAAACACATAGCTATTTCCAGTTCAATCTACTCCACTTTCTATGCATAAACCAACAAAACCTGCACTTTCTATGCATATCTAACAATCTGATCACTTCCTTAAACCAACACAAAACCACACAGGTCTATGTATAACACCAATACAAAATGTTATATTTAACGATCTGATCACTTCCTAATCCATCACTTTCTATGCAATGTAGTCACCATCCAAAATGGCTGACTTGCCATGCTTGTAGGCCCACAAGGCCTACTAAACAATTACAGTTACTAAACAATGTGAACTCAGTACAGACCCATTACTCATTTCAAGCAGTATTTAGCCAATCTACCACAAATAGCTCTCTATATTCAGCAGTTAACACACAATGTCCACTGGCCAATTTTAACACATGATATTTCACACATAGCACAAACGTCTCCATTAACAAAGCCTAACCAATCGATCCCAATTCAAACAGGAATTCAAACTATGTATAGTACAGCAATTCACAAATCACTGCATTAACTATGTATAAAACCAATCGATCCAAATTCAAACACAAATGCTTTCATTTATCCCAACCAGGCATTCATTTATGTCACTCTGTCCATATCAATCCAATCAATTCAAACTTTCATTCTCACTTACTCATGTCCTCCATTCAACAACATATTACAACATGCTCACACTCACCTTTCATGCCATGCACACTCCATACTAGTCAGGGCCTAAGGCCTGCTCCCTCTGTCCGAGCACCAGGTATAAAGTGATATTATTTCTCTGTGTGCAGTGTAAACCCCTCTAGTGGGCGGAGTCTAGAAGCTTGCTACAGGCTTTCATATGCTAATTACAGACCAAATGTTCAAACCTGTTTATCAACTAGTTACCACCCATAGTCCCAGATGGGGGGGGGGCAGGATGGCTGATTTTGTGCAAAGCTAGTGTGCTAATTCAACTGTGACTGAATCTCTGTCATATGTTATAAAATTAAACATAAATAATAGATTATTTATGCACTCTTTATCAGTTAACATTTTATTCTATGCTGAAATATAACCTTTATATGAATCAAAATAATTAATCAATCCCTTTTTACTTAAAATATATGTGACATAAAGTTCCCATATTATTTTAGAGTTTGTGCAGTTAAGTGAAAGAAAACAAAACATAACAAAATGTAATAAACTACCTCAGCAATCAAGGACTGGTATCTGACTGATTGGCTGTACTAGACTGCAAAGTATAAGGAATCCATGTTAGGTTATCTTATGACAGAAAAGCCTGTATTGACTACATTAAATGTATGTAACCTCCAGACATTAAACTAGAAAAACAACACATGTTGTTAGATTTTAACCTCTATTGTAGGAATAGTACATTCTACTCTCTATAACATAATTTTTAGTACATCTCAGAAATAATTGAGTCTACATAAAGATGCAATGTAATACACAAGATGACATATGATTTATAGACATGTGTAGCAATTGCCAAACTATTTGATAGTTTGAGGCTAAATGAAAAATCAACCATAGCTTTCAATTTAACTGTACATGTCCCAGGGGCAGGCTGGCATCTGCCCCCCGGGCTGGTCCTATAGTGTGTTAAATTGGGCTGGGTCACTGGGCCACCTGCATTTTTTTCTCTTTAAAATAGGCTGCTGAGTCAAGTTTTGTCCCCCGGGCTAAAATTTGCCAGCCCTCCCCTGACATGTCCCGACTTATAGGCTCATAGCCGCCAAACTAAAGAGGTACAAAATCAGTTATTATACACTCATCACACAATAAGGTTAGTGAGTGTGAGTTTTCCTAACTGGAGTCTGAAATCCGTGTTTATTTTCCAGACAGGTAGTTCGTGGCCAGACATCACAAAGCATGCTGTTACATAACATTTCATACTGTAAAGATCATTATTACCAATGGGGAGAGACTGCACAATGTCCTTTACCACAGTTTTCTGGTAACCGGCCAAAGGTAATTATATTCAAGAATAGGCGTTACAGTGTTGGTTGTGGATTAAGCAAGTAACCTTTTTCAAGTAAAATTCAACACAATGAAGAATGTACATGTGCAAGTTTACACAAGAATAAACACAAGAACATGAACAGAATTCAGGTGCAATACTTTGTGTACAGTTCAATGTGACATGCTTTAATTAGCATATAGGGGTAGAGGTATCAAATCTTCTAAACAGGAAATGTGGAGGTATTGCCCATAGCATCTAATTCGAATCTAGCTATTATTTTCTAGAATGTAGCACTTTCACATTTCCTTTTTAGAAGTTTTGAAAAATCTACCCCATAGTGTTTTTTTAAATTATTTTGAACGTTTATAAATTGTGCTTTTTTTCATTCAATATTTTCATGGATCATATATTTATTATGATAATAAACAAAAAATAAGCTCAAAGGTGTTTAGTGACAAATAATAAGTAATAAGTGTTGACAATCAAGAAAAATACTAAGTAGGCAGCTTCTTTCTCAGATGACACCTATCTGCAAGTGTCAAACCTATAGATAAAAAAAGAAAGAAAAAGAAGCGCTACACATAGTGTAATTCTTTTTCACAACCAAAAAGTGTATAGCGATATCATTTGAGGACCCTACCAAAGTGCAATTAATTAAACAGCTTATCTGACGTATTGCTTTGATGGAGTACACAGTTAGTCTTCTTTTCTTCCCCCAATGCGTAGATCCAGATATATACTGAAGCTCAAAGGAATAGCCAAAGATAGTGCAGTATGTCATTCAAACCAAAATCATGGAATCATTAATTTAACACTCAGACTGTTAAAATGTATAATTTAATGAATAAAACAGCAGTAAAATGCCCATACATTAATAAAAGACAAACTCACTTATCTGTCCTCCTCCTTATCAGATGTAAGCTTAGAGTCCCAGTCAGATGTAAAACATCCCATTCCTTGGTAGTTATGGAGGCAGATCCAATCGCAAACTCTCTGACACGTTTCGTCTCCAACAAGACTTTTTCAAGGGGTCACAACTGTCCATGACATTTATCAGGTATAAATAATGAAACTCCTTTGGCTCAATCCAATCATGTACAAGAACTTCCGTTCCGAACCTCCTTATGAGTGTTGGAACGCACCATTTGAGTATTTCCGGAAATCCCAATAGGTCATTTCTGGTTACTCGTAACAATAATTTCAATACCCCACCTTCTTGAACATTACTGTCCCCATCCTTCTTGAACATTACTTCCCCCCTCCTTTTCCACATTACTGTCCCCCTCCTTTTCCCCCCACATTACAGTCCCCCTCCTTTTATCACATTACTTTCCCCCTCCTTTTTTCACATACTGTCCCCTTCCTTCTCGAACATTACTGTCCCCCTCCTTTTTTCCAACATTACTGTCCCCCTCCTTTTTCCCAACATTACTGTCCCCATCCTTTTTCCACATTACTGCCCCCCTCCTTTTTCCACATACTGTCCTCCTCATTTTTCCACATACTGTCCTCCTCCTTCTTGAACATAACTGTCCCCCTCCTTTTTCCACATTACTTTCCCCTTCCTTTTTTCACATACTGTCCTCCTCCTTCTTGAACATTACTGTTCCCCTCCTTTTTCCACATACTGTCCCCTTCCTTCTTGAACATTACTGTTCCCCTCCTTTTTACACATTACTGCCCCCTCCTTTTTCCCAACATTACTGTCCCCCCTTCTTGAATATTACTGTCCCCCTCCTTCTTGAACATTACTGTCCTCCTCCTTTTTGCACATACTGTCCTCCTCCTTCGTGAACATTACTGTCCCCCTCCTTCTTGAACATTATTGTCCCCCTCTTTTTTCCACATTATTGTCCCCCGCCTTTTTCCACATTACTGTCCCCCTACTTTTTCCACATTACTGTCCCCCTCCTTTTTCCACATTACTGTCCACCTTCTTTTCCACATACTGTTCCCCTCCTTCTTGAACATTACTGTCCCCGTTCTTTTTGAACATTACTGTCCCCCTCCTTAATGAACATTACTGTCCCTCTCCTCCTTGAAAATTACTTTCCTCCTCCTTTATCTCTACATTACTGTCCCCCTCCTTTTTCCCCACATTACAGTCCCCTTCCTTTTTCCCCACATACTGTCCCCCTTCATTATTTACTTACCTTTCTATGACCTTCTCTTCTCTTCTCGCTGGCTTGGTGTGCTGGTCCTCTCTGCGCCACTCTTCACTGCCTGTGTCGGGATGTGATGACATCACACCCAACACTGTCAGGGAGAAGGGAGCAGAGGGGAGAGAGAGGAAGGCGCAGCGGGTTTGTTTTCCCATTTTTTTTTATGTGCCGGCGGTCAAGCGGGGATGGCAGGCGGGGGGAGCGCCCCTCAGTCTTGGCGCCTCACTGCCTTGCTTACCCCGTTTACCGCTTTCCGCCGGCCCTTGTCCTACTCATTTAAACACAAAAGTTAGTTTAAACATGCTTAATTTAGCTCAATTTTTTTACATAATGCAGAAAAACAATTTACTAGATTGCATGGAGGGAGGCCTAATTACTAAATGTGGATGCTAGTGATTTAACATCAGAACTGGTTGGGGGAAGGAGGCTATTATGTTCACTTATTGCTAAGTTTTCCATATTTCATGCACAGTCATGGCCAAAAGTTTTGAGACTGACACAAATATTATTTTTCACAAAGTCTGCTGCCCCAGTTTTTATGATGGCAAATTGCATATACTCCAGAATGTCATAAAGAGTGATCAGATAAATTGCAAATAATTTCAAAATTCCTCTTTGACAATGAACTTTATCCCAAAAACATTTCCACTGCATTTCAGCCCTGCCACAAAAAGACCATCTGACATCAGGTCAGTGATTCTCTCGTTAACACACGTGGGATTGTTGAGGAGGACAAGGCTGGAGATCACTCTATCATGCTGATTGAGTTAGAATAACAGACTGGAAGCTTTAAAAGGAGGGTGATGCTTGAAATCATTATTCTTTCTCTGTTAACCATGGTTACCTGCAAGGAAACGTGCAGTCATCATTGCTTTGCACAAAAAGGGCTTCACAGGCAAGGATATTGCTGTTAGTAAGATTGCACCTTAGTCAACCATTTATCAGATCATCAAGAACTTCAAAAAGAGAGGTTCAATAGTTGTGAAGAAGGCCTCAGAGCGCCCAAGATTGTCCAGGAAGCGCCAGGACCGTCTCCTAAAGTTGATTCAGCTGCGGTATCAGGGCACCACCAGTGCAGAGCTTGCTCAGCAATGGCAGCAGGCAGATGGGAGTGCATCTGTACGCACAGTGAGGCGAATACTTTTGGAGAATGGACTGGTGTCAAGAGGGCAGCAAAGAAGCCACTTCTCTCCAAGAAAAACATTAGGGACAGACTGATATTCTGCAAAAGGTACATAGATTGGACTGCTGAGGACTGGGGTAAAGTAATTTTCTCTGATGAAACCCCTGTTAGATTTTTTGGGGCATCTGCAAAAACGCTTGTTCGGAGAAGGAAAGGTGAGCACTACCATCAGTTCTGTGTCATGCAAACAGTAAAGCATTCTGAGACCATTCACGTGTGGGGTTGCCTCTTAGGCAAAGGAGTGGGCTCGCTTACAATTTTGCCTAAGAACACAGCCATGAATAAAGAATGGTACCAAAATATCCTCTAAAAGCTACTTCTCCCAACCATCCAAGAACATCTAGCATGATGGAGCATCTTGCCATAAGGCAAAAATTATAACTAAGTGGTTCGGGGATCAAAATATCGACATTTTGGGTCCATGGCCAGGAATTTCCCCAGACCTTAATCCTATTTAGAACTTGTGGTCAATCCTCAAGAGGCAGATGGACAAACAAAAACCCACAAATTCTGCAAGCATTGATTAGGCAAGAATGGGTGGCCATCAGTCAGTATGTGACCCAGAAGTTGATTGACAGCATGCCAGGGTGAATTGCAGAGGTCTTAAAAAAGAAGGGTCAACACTGCAAATATTGACTCTTTGCATAAACTTAATGTAATTATCAATGAAAGCCTTTGACACTTATGAAATGCTTGTAATTTTACTTCAGTATACCATAGCAACATCTGACAAAAAGGTCTAAAAACAATGAAGTATCAAACCTTGTGAAAACCATTACTTGTGTCATTTTCAAAACTTTTGGCCATGACTGTACTTATCTTTTTTTAAAAACCAGTCCCTAACATTCAAATATCCAAATAAGCAGCAACTGAGCTTAAGACATGAGCAACAGTAGCAGGTAGTGAAAGCTTCAAATACAGGTAGTAGAGAGCAGGTCAGTCTGCCAATTGCCCTGATTTGGGTTACTGTCGCACTTAGTGAAGACTTTGTCCTGACTGCAGGAAAAGTAAGGAAGTATGTCCCACTTTATACTGTACTGCTCGTGAAAGGGGAGTTGTGTGCAACTAACAGTAGTGTGTCCAGCATTTCCTGTGCATTTGAAAGGAATGGAAAGGGGTTGGATAGCGGCCTCGCACTGGTTAAATGATAGCCATGCTCCTTGAATGATGGTCATGCCCTATCTGGTGGCATGGCATGGAAACCTCTTTTAGAAATTTGGAATTTGCTCCAGGTTTTTATGCTTTTAAACAGTTAAATTGATTAAAGTGCTGATCTTTCTTCCATGTAAAATGCATTTACATTCCTCTATACAGTACAATACATGCACATTGCACACATCTATCTATTTCAAAGAGTGGTTTACAATAGAAGATAATTTTGTTAGGGTGTGTATGGGGTTAAGAGTTTGTGTATATAAACTTGCATAGATATTCAAATACAGCAGTTCATTGCCTTCTAAGTAAAGGATTAGAAGTACATTATATGGGCAGCACGGTGGCTAAGTGGTTAGCACTTCTGTCTCACAGCACTGTGGTCATGAGTTCAATTCCCGACCATGGCTTTATCTGTGTGGAGTTTGTATGTTCTCCCCGTGTTTGCGTGGGTTTCCTCCAGGTGCTCCGGTTTCCTCCCACACCCCAAAAACATACAAGTAGGTTAAATGGCTGCAATCAAAATTGACCCTAGTCTCTCTCTCTCTCTCTGTATGTGTGTATATGTTAGGGAATTTAGACTGTAAGCTCCAATGGGGCAGGGACTGATGTGAATGAGTTCTCTGTACAGCGCTGCGGAACCAGTGGCGCTTTCTAAATAAATGGTGATGATGATGATGATTATACATTGTGGAAATTTCAGCCCTGACTAGCAATATCTATTGGAACATACTTTCATTTAATAATCTTTCATTTAATAATCAAACAGATTTGTGAAATGATGCAGTAAAATACATAGCATTATAAATTCCTCCTTATGTTGTCTTTTTTGGAGGCTCTCTTGAGTTATCCCTTATCACTCGTCATTCATCATGCATCACACTTCATTTCTCATAATCACTCTTCACAGATAATACACTTGTTTTATTCTGATAAATCATGACATTTGAAATTGATAAATAACAATGTCCAGTCTGATTCTGCCAACTTTATGCATCTTGCATGTATACTTTGTGCTAATGTTTTTTTCACTGTAGACATGGAAATGGGTTGTTTGTCCTTTGGTGTTATATGGCTGTGAAATGATAATTCGTGTTTGGAGATCTAAACAAGAAGTCGTCATCACAAAGGTATCTATATCTCAGATTTTCAAAAGCAAATGAAATCCAAAATGTTAGTTATTTCTATATGCAATATCTGTCTGTCTGTCTGTCTGTCTATCATCTATCTATCTATCTATCTGTCATTACTGTTTCTTTTTGTCTAGGTTGTTGCTCATTCATCTGGAGTTCTGGAAATTCAAATGAAGAAACGTGGTTTCACAATGCAGCCTGGGCAATATATTTTCCTTCAATGTCCTGCTGTATCATACCTAGAATGGCATCCATTTACATTAACTTCAGCTCCAGAGGAGTTATTTTTCAGTGTGCATGTGAGGGCGGTTGGAGACTGGACAAGGGGACTGCTTGAAAAGTGCGGGGCAAACAAAAACCTTTGTTTGGAGCCATGGCAGTTGCCAAGGTTTGATGTTTTTCTTAAACTTCCTGATTTTACTAACCCAATAGTATATCTAGTGGTATATGTTCAGATATTACTGAAGGGAATAGAGAACACTATGCATTGTATTTAGTAGTTTAGTAGTTCTTGCATTGATCATGTCTATAATATATTTTTGCATTGATCCCAAAACTCTTCCCCCTTGGTAAACTTTTACACCAGGCAATGCCGTTTTGGATCCCCGCTCTGTTTTTAATAGAACAACAATTCACAATATAAGTCATTGGCAATGGGAGGCTGGGCTGTGATGACTCAAATATAAACAGTAGGCAAATGGTTATCATTCATATCCGTCCCTGCCTTATTGAAGCTTAACAATATAAATTATCTACCAAACAAACACACCGACTAATGTCTGTTGTCAGAAACCAATTACCCTAATAGTATGTTTTTGGACTATGGGAGGAAACTGAACACCCACAAGAAACCTACGCAAACACGGGGAGAGCATACAAAGTTGTGGTCAGAATTTCATGACCCCAGCACTGTGGGTCAGCAATGTTAACCACTTTGCCACTGTGCTGCCTTGTATTGAACACATGCCCTGTTATTTGCAGATGGGTGCTTGACTGTGCTCTGAATGTTAAAGCAATTAAGGTAGATCACAGCAAAGGGAAGTCATAATGGGCTTGATTCATAAGGAATGCAAAGTGAACACAATTTAAATTTTCTTAAATTAGATGAAAACTGCTCACATGTACGTCTGTATTCAGGTTCTTGCAAATCTGAAGAAACATTTCTAGTTGAATACAAGTCTAAGTACGCACTGCCAATACGGCACTTGCCTTATGCAGACAGACACAACACCCTGCAGGATATACAGAATGCATATGTATATATAAAATCCCATCAAAACACGCAAATAAAATATTTTTTTTAAAATATTAACACGTGTTAACAATATAGTTATTAATAAAAATAATGCATAATAAAAGTATTTTTTCTTCATATTTTTGTGGAAAAGTTCTGCCAATTTCACTCATCTGTTCTAGGGATAGATGGACCTGACTTTGGCATTATAAGTAAATACAGTTTACTCAGCAGGGGATAACATTAAACAGATCTAGTGCCCTGGTTTGCGATAGGTAGATCAACCTGAAAACACTCCATTTTCGGTTGGCCTAGGGACACACTACCCCCCATCATATGTATGCAAACTATTTGCATTTTATCTAGTTTTCTATACAAATGTAAAATAGGTGGAAACAACTTTTGTTTATCCGGAATTTCTATTCTCTTACATTCTCTAACTTATATTTAATTTCTTACTATAGACTGGCTGTAGATGGACCTTATGGATCAGCAACGACCAATATATTTCATTACCAAGTCGGTGTATGTATTGCATCTGGGATTGGAGTTACTCCATTTGCATCAGTGCTGAAATCTGTTTGGTACCAGTACTGCTGTTCAAACAGTGAAATGAAACTGAAAAAGGTATTAGTAGCCATATTGAAGTGGGGTAACAGTGAAGTAGGGTAAATGGAAGTATTTGATTAAAAAAGGCTTTGTATGTGGTACTTGCAGTCTGTTCAGTAAGTGCCTTTAGGTTTTAAAAATAAGTAAATTATCAGATTACTTTTTTATAGATGCATGGATCTGTGTTTAGTTACATAATTTAGTCATTTCTGATTAAGTTGCATTCTTAATCTTCACTTTAGAGTCACATAAAATGCCTTAGTTCCATGGGCAATGGAAAGAAGGTACTCAGTAAAGTGTAAAAGTATTATGTTACACAAAATTACATGTAACTATGTTGAACTGTCATTGACTGCCGATGCAATAAACCACATCTTATTTTATTTGACCTGGTCTTTAAAAAACCCTTTGGCACACTTCCCTTTCTCCGAATATTTTCTGCCCTGCCAGTCACTGTCATATTTTCAATACACTTATTGACAGGAAACACACTGTAAATGGTCAGTATTTTATAGGACAATAGGGGGGCCCAGGTTCCTCCACATCCACCCAGGGGCTAACCGCATATCTAATTTCTTTTACTTGTACCAGTCCCGACATCCTACCACATATAAGGTATATTCTAAACAAAGAGATCACTGAGCACTGATGTAAATAGAACTTTGGAGTCTTGCAAAATTACAGTTAGCTTTTCTGACCCCATGTCACGGGCACTAGGAGTCTTTACCCAGGGATCACCAGATGGTAGGCTTACCAGAGCAATGTAGATGGTAATAGGGTACTCTGGTAGCTGGGTGATCACGGAACATGAAATGATGGCCGATGAGATGCTCAGGAAAGTCTATGACTAGCAACACTGGTAATAATGAGGTAATGATACACAAGGAACTGTATGGACAAGGACACGTGAAGGTAGTCAGTGGTCTGCGATAGCAAGTTGTACCACTGCTATAGTGAGGAGGAATGTCCAACAGAAACAAGGAGGTGATGAGAGTCAGCGGTCTGCGGATAGCAAGTTGTACCGCTGTCTGAGTGAAGGAATGGAATCCAAGTGGAGGTATCCAGGTAGTCAGTGGTCTGCGGTAGCAAGTTGTACCACTGCTATGTGAGAGGATAATGGAACAGGTGATACCGGAAACAGGGATCAGTGGTCTGACATCAGCAAGTTGTACCACTGCATATATATGTGAGGAGGGGCACGGGGGAAGCGGATAGCAATGAGTAAACAGTCACATTGATATAAAATAACGTTGAAGTGGTGTAGAAGACTGTAGTGCACGGAGGCAGCGGATAGGAATCAGCAAACAGTCATGATGATACAGTTGATGGTAGAAGTGGTATTGAACCACAGTAGTAGAAGTGGTTTGGAAACCACAGGAATCAGCAGCACTGAATACACAAGAATACAGGAACACCTTCAGAGACTCATGAGGAATGAGACTCCAATGAGACTCCAAGATCAGGCAACGTGGTGTTGACCACAGGTGCTTAATATAGGGAGGTTGCCTGATCTGCCAATTGAGTTAAAGGGGTATACACTGAAGTATAGAAAAGGGCTGCGCATGCGCAGACCCTCAGGATGGTGGACGACCACGGTTCCTAAATGTCCGGGAAGAGGCACTCACGGTCCGGTGAGTGACACCCCACTACTTACAGATCCACTGTATGGGGGGGGGGGGGTGAAGAGAAATCCACAATGTTCCATCGCCACAGAGTGCCTTTGCGACCGTTCCGGAGGCACTCTGCTGCTAATTGAATATGCCCCTTAGTGTTTCAAAGAATCTGATATAACTAGCCACAGAGGATCCAAATGGTTTATTATTGGGGATAGCTAGGCTTCTTCGCCTTCTTCTTCGCCTTCCTCTTCTTCACCTTCTTCTTTTTCCATTTCTTGCTCTTCTTCTTCCTTTTCTTCTAAGTAATTCTTACATCAGCAAATACCAATGGAAAATGTAATGTTGTTGTGATGTAGATCATCTGATTAAAAAATAAAACTGAGAATATGTTTTTGGGGAAAATAAGCTTAAGTTTTGGGTTGATTTTACCTTACTCTGACTGTGAAAGTAATATTCAGTTAATTTTGAATAGCTTAGTTTTAATTAATAGTATAATGGTAAACAAATAAAATAATACACACTTGTTTATATCTTTTAGATATACTTTTATTGGCTTTGCCGGGATACGCAATCTTTTGAATGGTTTGCTGACCTGCTAATCTCATTAGAACAACAAATGTCAGAGCAAAACAAAACAGATTTTCTTAGCTATCATCTGTTTCTCACTGGCTGGGATGAGAATCAGGTAATGCACATATTTGTGACAGAACATTTAAGAAGTTTATCATGATTACTTTGTAATAGATGCAAGGCTGGGCACACACTACAGAAAATTTCTCCCGGTGCGAAATCCTCACAAATTTTACCAACGATTAAAAAAAACAAAACAAAAAAAAAAGGTCCCGATCAGCATGCCGATTCATGTGTACACACCGAATAAACTTTTTACACAAATTTACCTTCAGATCTGTACTCTTCATCTATCATAACCATCTGCTGAAATGCTGAAAAAACTGTGACTCTGCACACTCCATAGAGATCTATGGACACTGGCGGTCATGAGTGCATACACACTGCAGAATTGGAACAACATCATTCCATTGTAAACAAGATTTTTAGTTCAGTTTAAAAATCAAATGAAATGATACGATGTGCTTTGAATTGATTATCGTTCATTGTTGCAGTGTACACACTAATGCGATATCGAGCCGCACAGTCGTTTATTGTTTGATTGGCCCGGTAATCAGCTGAAAGCACTGTAGTGTGTACCCAGCCTTACTCTCCATCCATTAACATACATTTAGAGGTACATTCTGATTTTGACATAACACATACCTGTAAAATGCTTCCTTACCCCTAATTGAAAGGAGTAAACTGAACCTAGTGGGCTACAAATTAGGGGAGAGTCCTCCAGGGTGAGTCAAAGGGGTACCTGGTATTCACAAAAGTATCCACTTGGTCTTCAGCGCTGGGATCCCCCAGGGTTGCAGTTCTAGCGAGCAACTCAAAAGCTGCTAGCTGAGTATATATAGACAGTGGCCAGGACATTTGGCAAAGAGGCAAATCAGTCCAGGGTCAGGCATACAGGCAATGGTCAGCAATACAAAGTGGGCAACATATAGAGGATTATTGTCCAGGCAAGAAGTAAGTAAAAAGGCCAGATTTCATTGAATGGGCGCATGGGTAACCATCCTCAGTGCTGATTGAAGCAGCATAAAGAACGCATTAATGTAATAATGAGATTTCAGAAATGGGAAGTTTAAACTTGAATACTAATTCAAGTATGGTGGATTGAAGCTACATCTGATAAGATTATTCTTCTAATTTACCATTTAAAAGATAAACATTTCTTTAAAATAAGAGGCTTAAGTTGATAATTTAAATGCTTTTCAAAAAAAAATAAGCTATTAAAACTGTTTGCTCAAGCTTACATATTTATGGAAATAAAGTCTAGTCCTACAGAATGTCTAAATCTAAAATATTGTATCCGATTAAGGACACTGTTTACAAATAACCAATCCAAATAAAAAGCAATACCTCCTCCCTTAACTGCATAGTTTCAATCCCTTCTATTAGGTCCCAGGCTTCCACTCTGGGGGAACCCCTGTGAAAATCAGGGAATCCACAAAGCAAGGTTCCTTATGCACAGTGGAATATTCTAACTTTCCAAGTTCCAATGTGTAATGTGCTGCTTCATTTCTTGCTTAGACATTTGAAAATCCCAACTTAGCATCATAAGAGTGACAGAATTAAGTTATAGAATGGGATGTTAGGGCTCAGTTATGACAGAATGCATTGCTTTGTCCTGCTCTGCATAGCGAGTCCTTTTTGTGGAGGTCCGTTTTCCTCCTGCGTTTTCCCAGGACAAAATTAAGGGGCCAAAAAAAAGGAACTACACTTGACTATGTAGGTTCTGAGAGGAGCGAAAAAATTACAGGTAGCACTCATTATTTGGTAAGGAATGGAGACAATACAGACAGTCTTTATAGTTTTACATTTGTTTTAAAAGGACATTTTTAAAAGAAGAAATTAACTTTAAAAGCAATAAAATAACTTACATTTTTATATCCCCAGCAATAATTGGCTTATGGACTCTCCGCAGCTGATTAGTATGGTTCTTAGAGAATGCAATGTTCTATAAAGCGCGTGTAGGTCATTCCCAAAACAAGCCTTCTCTCATGATTTCACACGCCTGCCTTTGTGCCTTTTATATTGCCCATTTAGAGATTCCAAATAGGTGCAACTGCACACAAAAGAGCACTGTGCAAATGACAGGTTGGTACTGCACCATCAGGTTGTGTTCGAGTGTCTGTGGTACCATGGAAATATATACATATATATGAATATATATATATATATATATATATATATATATATATATATATAAAACAAAACAAATAGGGAGGGGCGCCACATAGTATAATACTGTATATGATGATAATACAGAAGGTGTACCATAAGTAAGAATCTCAATCAACCAAGTGGGTATAGAGAAGGAATATTTATATAACACTCAGATAGTAAGGGTGCATCTGTAGATGAGAAAATCAATAGCACGCTGGAACACCCGCACCTCACCAGTATATAGTGTGCGTACCAGATATAAAATCTTTTAAGGCTTATCTGTAAACATAACACAGAGAGTTGGAATAAGGCGCAAAAAGGGGAGGTAATTGAATGATAAGGTTTCTGAGTTTCAAAACATCAATTAGACATGCGTCAATATCAACATAAGAAACATATTAGAATTGTCCATAGTCACAATAAACGCTAATAATCCCAATGCGCAGTCTCTCTAGATCCTCTGAATAAAGTTCCAGGTAATCACTCGGTGTATCCTCATATATTCTCCCAGGATCCACCATATGTTTCATACGTATATAATAGTGTAGTATTCCAATATAAAACATTTATTTCACAACGATTAAAATTGACTTACATTCAGTAAGGGTTTCAATGCACATAAAGGTATCTTTTCTCACGCAGCCCGGTTTCTGTTAGCAAGCTGCAGCGTGGTCTGATCTCCGCAACAACTTCCAGGAATGCGTAGGGTTCCAATGAGAGTTGAGATTGGTTACCGGGACAACCATACCCGGAAGTTGTTGCAGTGATCCGACCACGCTGCAGCTTGCTAAAAGAAACCGGGCTGCGGGAGAAAAGATACCTTTATGTGCATTGAAACCCTTAAAATGTAAGGGAATTTTAATCGTTGTGAAATAAATGTTTTATATTGGAATACTACACTATTGGGGCACTTCTGTCCTTTTTTTGTCTCCCGCATACGTATGAAACATATGGTGGATCTTGGGAGAATATATGAGGATACACCGAGTGATTACCTGGAACTTTATTCAGAGGATCTACAGAGACTGCGCATTGGGATTATTAGCGTTTCTTGTGACTATGAACAATTCTAATATGTTTCTTATGTTGATATTGACGCATGTCTAATTGATGTTTTGATACTCTTTATTTGGTACTTTCAAGAGAATTGGGCTGCATTCCCTACCCCCTTCCCCCATCTTATAGGAGCGCAGGAAGGACACTCTGTCATATTTTATCTGTAAACATAACCGATGCCTCCTCAGATAAGGTTGAACCCTTTTCACCCCTCGGGTATATACAGGGCAGATGCTTCACACGGCACTTATGGAGTCTGGAGCTGGTACTTCGTATATACTCAATAGTATCCAGATTTTTTAGAAGGAAGAAAATATAGTGTGATGCTGTATAACAACACATTTATTTCACAACCAATGCAGATTTGAACTTGGTTGTGAAATAAATGTGTTGAGGGGTGAAAAGTGTTCAACCATATCTGAGGAGGCATCGGTTATGTTTACAGATAAGTCTTAAAAGATTTTATATCTGGTACGCACACTATATACAGGTTAGGTGCGGTGTTCCAGCGTGCTATTGATTTTCTCATCTACAGATGCACCCTTACTATCTGAGTGTTATATAAATACTCCTTCTCTATACCCACTTGGTTGATTGAGATTCTTACTTATGGTACAACTTCTGTATTATCATCATATACAGTATTATACTATATGGCGCCCCTCCCTATTTGTTTTGTTATAGATTTATTCCAGTTCACCATCTGGCCTTGTGGGAATTTGGCTGCCTCCTGAACATAGGAATTCCATTGTCAATTTGGACTTTAATTGAACTTTTTGGTCTATCCAGAGTTACGCGCTGTATTATCTATTGTTTTTTATGAATATAAATAAATATATATATATATATATATATATATATATATATATATATATTTACAGAGCGTTACAGAGTGTAGCAATTTACATGGTCACTTTACAGTACATGAATGCAGAATAGTATATCGTGTCTGTATTAGAGATCAATCGAAAACTTCTAGGCTCCATCGGACAGTTGTATTTCATATTTACCTACTTTTTGGCATCAGCGAGTGGAGAATAATGATGTGATTTGTGTCATCATGGAACTGCCTCCCACTGCGCAAAGATGCAATTGCCTGGCGCGACCTGAAAAAGCAAATTGCATCATCAAGGCCTGACCTGTCCTTTTTATAAGAAGGAGAGTTGGAGACCGGGAGGGTAGCTTACTCTCCTTGGAATCTGGAATTATTCCACGAAATTTGGGAGTCCCTTGGATGTTCATCGAAAGTAGGCAAGTACAGTATGTTGCATTTTCTACACTGAGTAACCACTCTGTTGGTAAGACAGTGGCTTGTTCTGAAATTATTTTTTATTTTTTATTAACAGATTATATATCTATTTGTTTTAGGCTGCACACATAGCTTTCCACTATGAAGATGATCTTGATGTAATTACTGGTCTAAGGCATAAAACAAATTATGGAAGGCCCATCTGGCATAAAGAATTTAGACATATAGCAGACAGTCATCCAAGGTAAAACATACACTGTATGTCATGTTTGACTGCAAGTAACCTCAGTTTAATATTTGTACTCTATACCTCAATTCATTTTGTACTTATATAACTGTTATTATGCTTTTATGCCATTTATCTTAATTACTAAAAAAATATTATTTTTAATATTTGTCTCTCTGTTGAAATTTTGAAATCATTTTATTAAAAGTATTTAAGTACACTATATGGATACAAATAATTGACCACATCTGTTATTTATTGACTTGAGGTGTTTCAATCAGACCTGTTGCCGTAGGGGTATAAAATCAAGAACCTAGCTATGCAGTATCACAAGTCGCGGCGGTGCCCCGAGTTGCCTCTACTCTCTGCCCACTCTGCAACTATGTCCTGGCCATCACCATGACAACCGGGACATCATTTCTTCTGTCAATAGTGCCGTGTTCCGGCGTGATCTAACAACCGGCGCATGCAAAAGTTATACGCTGTGGTATTTTGAATAAGATTTTGAAAACCTCTGAGCTTAAGTCCTGGGGGCATCTGAGTACCTCCGAACAAGTATAGTACGGGAAAGGCGGCTGCTATAGGTGAAGACCTCTGTTAGCCTGGTGCTAAAAGCTTATCTAGTAACCGCAGTCTTAACATTATAACTGGCTAGTGAAATTGTTGGAAGGAATCATCCATGGATGAAAGCAGGCCATATCCTTCTCCAGCCTAAGTTCTGGCAGGGCAGATCCATACCTTGTCGCAGATGGTAAAAGGACTTTTGCATCGCTTGTCTGCACAAGAAGAAGTGTTTAGGACGTCGCAAGCCGCTTCAGCCCTCGCAATGGAACCCAAATTGAACCTACCAGATTGTTTCTCTGGAGATAGAGCCTTGTTCCGCAACTTTAAAGAAAGTTGTAAGCTTTATTTTCTTCTAAGACCACATTCTTTAGGTTTAGAGCAGCAAAGAGTTGGCATCATAATCTCCCTTCTCCAAGGCTACCCTCAGTCTTGGCCATTCAGTCTTGCTCCAGCGAGCCCCTCTTTGCAGTCAGTTGATGCATTTTTTAATGCCCTGGGCCTGCTCTATGATGATCCGGACAGGGTGGCCTCAGCTGAAACACATCTCAGGGCCTTGAAGCAAGGCAGACGCACTGCTGAAGAATATTGTTCGGAATTTAGGCGATGGTCCACTGATAGTGAATGGAATGATCCGGCGCTCCGAAGTCACTTTCGCCTAGGTCTCGCTGAACAAATCAAGGATTCTTTGGTGCAATACCCTTTAACAACTACCCTGGAGAACATGATGCAGTTGGTATTCAAGATTGATCGTAGGATCAAGGAAAGAAAAGCAGAAGGAGATACATCTACCTCTTCTGGCTCTCTGCCGATCTCTTACTCTGCATCATTGGACATTCCTGAGCCCATGCAGTTGGGTGCCTACCGTCTCTTCATGCAGGAACATTCCAGGCTACGCTCCCTGGGTCTTTGCATGTATTCTGGCAACAAGGGCCACCTACTTCGTACCTGTCAAACAAGTCGGGAAAAGAACAGGACTAGAGAATGAGGAAGAGGTTCATCTAGGCCTGCAAATAATATCTTCCAAAAATGCACTTCTGGTTCCTCCTGAGATCTCTTTGCATGCACGGTCTACCTCTGTCTCGGCCTTCTTGGACAGTGGTGCTGCTGGAATCTTCCTTGATATTAAATTCACTCGGTCCTTAGGAATTCCTTTCGTGAAAATTGACCCAGTCATCACAGTTTGTGGCCTGGATGGTGGTCCATTGTCTGGTGGAAAGATATGCTTCCAGACACCCCATGTGCAGCTCTTTGTGGGGACTCTGCATGCTGAGACTTTGTCTTTCAATCTTATCAGCTGTCCCTCTGTTCCAGTAATCTTGGGACACCCCTGGCTACAGCTCCATAATTCCGAAATTGATTGGAACAACAGTGAGATTGTTCGTTGGGGCTCCTCTTGCCATTCATCTTGCTTGTCTCTTCCGATCCGTATGATTCAGTCTTCACTAAATCAACTACCTCTGCTATATCAAGACTTCTGGGACGTATTTTCTAAGAAAGCCGCCGATAGATTACCTCCTCATTGCGATGATGATTGTGCAATAGACTTAGTTCTTGGTTCCAAATTGCCCAAGGGAAGGTTATACTCTCTCTCGGTACCAGAGACTCAAGCCATGGAGGAATATATTAAGGAGAATCTCTAAAAGAGCTTCATTAGGCCCTCTAAGTCCCCAGTAGAAGCTAGAATCTATTTTGTTTCCAAGGAGGACAGGACTCTTCCACCCTGCATAGATTTCCGTGGCTTAAATAAAATTACCATAAAAAACACACACTTCCACTCATATCAGTTCTTTTTGACCAACTCAGGGGTGCCTCTGTATTTACCAAGATTGACTTATGCAGAGCTTATAACCTCATACGTATTAGAGCTGGTGATGAATGGAAGACCGCATTTAATACTCACTCAGGCCATTATGAGTACTTAATCATGCCCTTTGATTTATGCAATGCTCCCTCAGTCTTCCGGGACCTGATCAATGATGTCCTTTGAGAGTTCTTAGGCTGTTTTGTCGTGGTATATCTGGATGACATCCTGATCTATTCATCATCGTTAGATCTGCATCACCTTCATGTTAAACAAGTCCTTCTGAAGCTCCAAGAGCACTTTTTGAAGGCCATCCAAAGATTTATGGGCTTCGCGAACTACTACCGGAGATTTATACATACCTTCTCAGACTTAGTAGCTCCAATTACTACTCTAACCCGCAAAGGAGCAGATACAGCCAACTGGACTCCTGACGCGATAAATTCATTTAAGGCCCTGAAGTCCGCATTTGTCTCCGCTCCCGTCCTGAGACATCCTACTCCTGAGTTGCCTTTCATGGTTGAAGTGGATGCCTCCGATGTGGGTGCAGGTGCTGTTCTATCGCAGAAGGATTTTCGGGATCGCAAGATGCATCTATGTGCCTATTTCTCACGGAAATTCTCTTCTGCCAAAGTTAATTATGACGTGGGTAACCCCAAACTCCTGGCCATAAAATGGTCATTTGAAGAGTGGCGACACTGGTTGGAAGGGGCAGTGCATATTATTTCTGTCATTACAGATCAGAAAAAATTGTTATTTATTGAGTCTGCTAAATGTCTGAATGCCAGACAGGCATGCTGGCATTGTTTTTCACTCGTTTCAGATTCATTATCTCCTATAGACCTAGTTCAAAGAACATTAAAGTCGATGCTCTCTCTCGAAGCTTTGTTTCTTGCCACGCTCCTCCTGCTGATCCTATACCCATTATTCCTCCTTCCTCAATTCACACCGGTATGACTCAAGACCTTGGGGTCACACTCCGTCAATTTCAAAGAATTGCTCCTTACGAATAGATTGTTTTTTCCTGTTCATCTTAGGAAAACAGTCCTTGCTGAATGCCATGAAAACAAACTCTCCGGACATCCAGGGATCTCTAAAACCACCAAGTTACTCTCAGGTTGAGTCTGGTGGCCCACTCTGTCCTCCGATGTTAAGGAATATGTTCTTTCCTGTGAAGAATGTGCCAAAGGCAAATCTTCCAGAAGTCATCCTTCCCTTGTCCACTCCAGTTAGACCTTGGACACATCTTTCGATGGACTTCATTGTTGATCTACCTTGGTCGTCGGGCCACAATACTATCTGGGTGGTCGTAGATCGTTTCAGTAAGATGGCCCACTTTGTGCCCTTGCATAAGCTACCTAATGCCCAAACACTGGCTTCATTGTTCGTCCAACATGTTTTTCGCCTCCACGGCCTACCTGAAGACATCGTCTCTGACTGTGGTTCTCAATTCATTGCCTAGTTTTGGAGATCCTTCTGTAACTTCTGTAAGATTAGCTTGTCATCTGCTTACCAATCACAATCCAATGGGCAGACGGAAAGGGTAAACCAGTCACTGGAACAATTCCTTCGCTTGTATGTATCCAAATTCACCCTCTCGACATTGATGGTAAGAAAGAGTTTCTTGTGGAAAAGATTCTGGATTCCAAAAATGTCCAAGGACAGACCCATTTTCTAGTACACAGGAAGGGCTTTGTACCGGAAGAATGGTCCTGGGTTCCACGAGATGTCTACATGCTAACAGACTTATCAGGGAGTTCTTTGGATGCTTCCCTAGGAAACCTGAGAGTCGGGGTTCCTTGACCCCTCCTCAAGGGGGGGGGGTACTGTCACGAGTCGCGGCAGTGCCCTGAGTCGCCGCGACTCTTTGCCCACTCTGCAGCTACGTCCTCGCCATCACCACAACATAATTTCTTCTGTCAATAGTGCCGCATTCCAGCATGATCTAACAGCCGGGCGCATACATAAGATACTATAATACTGTTATTATTTATATATTTTATATATTTTATACGTGTGACCTTTTGTTTGGGGCTTTCTTTGTGGCAGAATTAGGAGTGTGTAGAGGGACATTCTACAACTCCAGGGGGAGCTGTCTTATTAATTAAATTGGTTCATTTATATATTTTTTACATGTTCCTGGGTTATGTTATTACCTATGCCAGTTCTAAACTAGTAATTAATTAGCAGCCTCCTGAGGCTGATTGTCAGCCCTTATAGCGTCCTGTGTGCTGTACGTGTGCTGACCTGCTTTTGCTCCTGAAGATATTAGATATCTATGACCTGATTCCCTGTTGTGACCTTCTGCTTGAACTCCTGTGCCCCTTGACCTCTGCCTGTTTTTGGATATTCTTGTACGCTGCCTGCCCAGACCTTTTGCCTGACCCTTGGTTATTCTGCTTGCAAGTCTCCCACGACCCTGGCCTGTTTCTGAAATCCTCCTCCAGCATTCCGCTTACCTCCTGTGCTGTGTTTTTTTTTAGATAAATTTTACTACCTCTGAGCTTAAGTCCTGGGGCCATCCGAGTACCTCCGAACAAGTATAGTTCTACGGGAAAGGCATCTGTTATAGATGAAGCCCTCTATTAGCCTGGTACTAAAAGCTTATCTAGTAACCGCAGTCTTAACATTATAACTGGCCAGTGGAAGCATTTAGGAACAACAGCAACTCACATAAAATCACAGTGTGGGGTCTATGACTGCTAAGGTGCATGGTGCGTAAAAGTCACCAATGCTCTGCTGATTCCATAGCTGAAGAGTTCAGCACAAAAACTGTACAGCGGGAGCTTAATGGAATGGGTTTTCATGGACGAGCAGCTGCATGCAAGGCTCACATAATCAAGAACAATGCCAAGCATTGGATTGAGTGGTGTAAAGCACACTGACACTGACTGTGGAGCAGTGTAAATGTGTTCTGTGGAATGATGAATCATGCCTCTCTGTTTGGCAGTCAGATGGGCGAGTCTGGGTTTGGCAGATGCTGGGAGAACGTTACCTGCCTGACTGCATTATGCCAACTGTGAAGTTTGGTGAAGGAGGGAAAACGATGGGGCTGTTTTTCAGGGTTTGGGCTAGGTCTCTTATCTCCAGTGAAGGGAAATCTTAATGCTTCAGCATACTAAGTATTTTGGAAAATGCTATGCTTCCAACTTTGTGGCAGCAGTTTGCGGAATGCCCCTTTCTGTTACAACATGACTGTGCACCAGTGCACAAAAAAATTACTACAAAGACATGGTTTGATGAGTTCAGTGTGGAAGAACTTGACTGACCTACACAGAGCCCTGACCTCAACCCCATTGAACACCTTTGGGATAAACTGAAATGGAGATTGCGAGCCCGGCCTTCTCGCCCAACATCAGTGCCTGACCTCATAAATGCTCTATAGAATGAATTGACACAAATTCCCACATAAACACTGCAACATCTTGCGGAAAGCCTTCTAGGAAAACTGGAAACTGTTATTGCTGCAAAAGGGGGACCAACTCCTTATTAAAGTATATGTATTTGAAACCAATGTCCTGACAGTCCCTATTCATCCTATGTTAAATGATGTTTTTTATCTATATTAATTATACAGAAAGGTATCACATGTGTAAAACTAGCCATGAACTGAATTCAAACCAACATTTTTAACTTTTTTGAACATTTCAGATCTCAGGACATCCCTAGCTCACTTCGAAAGCCCTAAGACATTTGGGAGAACAATCTGTCCTTATTGACAGCTAAACTCCAAGGGGGATGTTGAGAGCTATGTGGAAAAGGTTTAAAATCTTTTGCCTTAGACAGTAACGTGTGCATTTTCATGAGGAGGTCTATCAAGACTGAAATGTCCCATTTTTCTCAATTGTGTTCCCTCACACACACACACACACACACACACACCAAGGGGTAAATGTATCAAGCTAAGAGCTTTCCGGCAGGTTTGAAAAACCAATCAGATTCTAGCTATCATTTATTTAGTACATTCTACAAAATGATAGGTAGAATCTGATTGGTTGCTATAGGCAACATCTCCACTTTTCAAACCCGCCGGAAAACTCTCAGCTTGATACATTTACCCCCAAGTTTAGGGTTCTGTCTTGTTGTTAAATTATGTAGATGTTGGAATTGATAGTACTTTCTCTGTTTGAAAGTGACAAAAAATATATAACTTAATCCATACAAGATGTCTTATATAATAGTAATCAAGATATATTGGGAGTTTGGGGGACAACAAGGCAGATGAAGTTCAGTGTGTATAAATGTAAGGGTATACAGTTGGGGGCTAAACTATGCTTGAGCTTACACCTTAAGATGTACACTATTGGGTCAATTTATGATGGAGAAGCATTTAGGTACAAATGTAAATCATAGACTTGGCAATAGCATGCAATGCCAGTCTCCTGCATTGAATATGATACCATTCTGTATTAAAAGGGACATAAACTCAAGAGAGAAAATAGTCATTTTGCTCCTTTATAAGGCACTAGTGAGGCAACACCATGAATATACAGCTTTGTTTTGGGCACCCATTCACAAAATGAATGTGCTAGAACCGAAGAGCGTACAGAACTGAATTAATAAGGGCTATGAAATATTTAAGCTATGAGAAAAGATTGAGTTAGATCTATTTGCACTACAAAAGAGAAGATTAAAGGGGAGCTAAAATCTCTGTTTATAAATATATTAATGGTCCTTGTTTAAAATTCTGCAATTGATAATTTTAAAGTCCCACAGAAGACACAAGCCACCCCTGGAAAAAGAGACTTAACTACTATAATTAGTAGCCTTTATTTATCGAACGCCACAAAGTTCCACAGTCAAATACATGGTGGTAATGCCAACAAAAATCATAGTTCATAGAAACAAATGTTCACAAAAATGTACATAACAGAAATGAAAAGCATAAGATCCAAATACAATATGTAATGTAAGAAGGGTAACATAAATCAAATCCAATTACAAAGGACAATTACTAGGATGACAAGGGTAACAAAAGGTGACAATGGATTGGTAGGAGGCAAGTGAGGAAAAAGTGGAAGGAGGTCTATGCATGTGAGAGCTTTCATGACCTGGTTGGAGTCGAAGAATAAGGGGGGTGACATATATAGGGGTAGAGGGGGGTGATACGGAAGGGTTAGGTAGTGGTCTGGTAGATTTTGGTGTACAGGTGAGTTTTCAGGGAGGATTTGTAGTATTGGAGGCTGGGGGAGAGACTGATAGAGTGAGGGATCACGTTCCAGAAATGGGGATCTGCACAGGCAAAGTTTTGGAGGTGGGAGTGAAAAGTGGTAAGCAAAGTGAAGGAGGAGTTTGAATTGGGTTATATAGGGGATGCGGTGCCAGTGTGGGAGAGGCAGAAGAGCGACATAAGAGAAAGATTAATCTTGCCACAGTATTAAGGAGAGATTGAAGAGGAAAGAAGTGTGGGAAGGGAAGGCCAGATAAGGCAAAAAAAGACAATTGTGGTCAGCGCTTGTCCTGAACACTGCATATTTTTGTGCAAGTAGCAAAATGAAACCATGAGGTATTAGTTCATATTTTAATCACAACCTTTAATCTTGCATCCCTGGGAGGATCCCTGGCAGGTTAGTGCATCTGATTTAAGAGAATTTTAATGGTGTTTGAAGCATATAGGTCAGTGTAGGATCTGCATATTTTGAGGTACCCTTGACCCTTGGATGCAGCCTTAAATGTTTTCATCAAATATGAACTAATATCTCATGTTTTCATTTTGCTAGATACACAGAAATATGCAATATTAAAGACGAGCGCCAAAAACAATTGTCTTTTTTTTTTATATACATGTATGGCATTTATATTGCCATGCAGCTGGTATGAGATAAAATTAATGTTTTGGTGCAATCAAGGAAGAAGAAGAGTGAAATCCTGGCAATGTTCTGGAAATTGAATCAACAGGAGTTCGATTGGATTTGGGGAGAAAATGAGAGGGAGAAGTCAAGGGTGCCATTAAGGCAGCACACTTGAGGAACTGAGGAAATTGTGGTGACTTGCAAAGGATAAAAGACAATGAGCTCTGTTTGTACTATATTTATCTTAAGAAAGCGTTGTGATATCCAGGAGTAGATGGCAGGGACACAGTTCAACAATCGTGAGGAGTGAGAGAGGTTGGAAGGAAAGGTAAAGCTAGGTATCATTGGCATAGAGTTGTTACTGTAGACCAAAGGAGCAAATTTTTCACCCCACAGAGGAGGTGTATAGAGTGAGAACAGCAGGAGTACAAGGATGGGGCCTTGAGGGACCCCAGGGAAAAATGGGAGAGGGGGAGTTGAGGAAGTAAAGGTAGAGATGGAGAAAGATCAATTTGAGAAAGAAGAACCAAGAGAGGGCCAAGGAAGGGAAGGATGCTCAGTAGAAGAGGGAGGTCTACTGTGTCAAAAGCATTAGAGAAGGTTAAGCACAAAGAAATGACCCATGGATTTTGCTGCAGGAAGATTAATGACTTTGGGCAGAGTGGTTTCATGGAGTGAATGATTCAGAAGGATGAAGTTTTCAGAAAGGAAGGTGGCAAGGCGGGTGTAGACCAGCTTCTCAAGAATTTTTGAGGTGAAGGGGAGAAGAGACACTGGGCAGTATTTCAACAGTGAGGTAGGGTCAAAAGGTTTTTTTGAGAATGGGTGAGACAGGGTGTGTTTGAAGTATGCAGGATTTCTAGTGGGAATGATCTGAGTGGCCATAATCATCAGGTGAGGGGCATGGCTATCATTTTAGCCATTGCTCATCGTCTCTCATAACCACCTCTCACTCCCGCCTATAAGACTTCTGCCGTGCTGCTCCCCACTTATGGAATTCCCTACCACGCTCAATCAAACTGTCCCACAGCCTTCAAATCTTTAGATGCTCTTTAAAAACTCATCTCTTTTTTAGAGGTGACCTTATCCTTGATAACACTATTCACACTAATGCACCCTCACAATTATCCCAATTTCCACTCTGAAACACATTTACTCCTCTTGTTTCAGCTGTGCCCTCTTCCACTTATAATGTAAGCTCTATAGTGAGCAGGGTCCTTCATACCCTTAATTTTTATGTCTATATTTATTTTGTCTACGTTGAACGTACCTCTTTTTTGTATGCTCTGTTTTCCCAGTGCGCTGCAGAGCACTGTGGCGCCTTGCAAATATACGATAATAATAATAATTGATCAAACAATCTACAACTCCTACTCATACATTTCAAATGCACAGGTGTCACAAGGACTTCACTTCCTCCCATGAAACCCGGCTGTCACCAGGGCAACAGCCAGGATGCTTCTGAAATCCACTGCCCAGCTAGTTTGACAGCTGGGTTCGTATGTACATTCTGGACCTGATTACAGCCTCCTGAGGCTGATTGCCACACCTGTGGCTTCCTCTGCTCATTGGCTCCCTCATGTTTTAAAGGGAGGGTGGGCTTAGCCTCTCTGCTGGTTATAGCATGGATTCCTGTCTGTTGATGACCTGCCACTCTGTGCCTGTATGTGTTCCTCTGGATACTCAGGTTCACTGCTGTTTGATATATCGTTGTGACCCTTGGCTTGTTTACTGGATTCTGTTTGTTTGCCTGTTGCCCTGACCACTGCCTGAGTATTGGTCCCTATTAGCCTATCTGTTGCCTTGATCGCTATCTGGTCACTGGACTCCATTTGTCTGCTTGCCTCCCAGGATTACTTAGGATTCTGTCCTGTCTTCAGGTATCCTCCTACCACCTGCACTTCCCTTTCCAAACATAAGCTCTTACTACTCAGAGATTAAGACCTGGGGGCATCTGAGTACCTGTGAGCTAGCCTCGCTCTACAGAAAAAGTGGCTGCTATAGGCGGAGACCTCTTATACCTGTTGTAAGAGTTTATGTTTGGAGCGCTGGCCTAACAACGGGGAATGCTGCATGCACTATTGTTAAGTTCATGCAGCTCACACTTCAAGAGCAGAGCTGGGTGAAGCAGGAATTACCTCTCAACTGTCCTTGCAGTCAAAATTAATCCCTGACTGAGCAGGACAGTCGCCCAAAATTGGGGCATACTACCAGAATCGGGACAGTTGGCAGCCTGTTCTGCTCTCCCCTATATGTTCATTTAAATTAATAAAATTAACAATATTCCCATTTAATAAATACACATATTTCTCCCCCAAAAAGTCCCAACATTAAATAGTATTCACATTTAATAAATAAATAAATATATTCCCCCTTAAATAGCCTAGACATTATATTAATAGTATCTTCCTTAAATAAATTCACCTATTTCACCCTAATCAGCACCAGCATGAAATAATTCGTATTCACATTTAAAAAATAGCTTTCCTGCTCCCCACACCCAGACCATCTTTCAATTAATAGGCCCCAAACCAGTCCAGCTTTAAATTAGTAGCATGTGCCCCTTGTTAAACTAAATAGCCCGCAACATCAAATAAATTTACTCACCAATAAATGAATATCCTACTATTAAATGATTAGCCCCACGCTAGTGTTAGAAAACCAGTGGGAGTTAGAAAACCATCCTGACTGTAGCAGGACTGAGGAGGGCAGCAGGTTGTGAGTATTGATATTTCCCAACCGCAGTAAAGGATTTTTTTTGCTTTATATTTACCAGCCATAGTATTTATTGTAAGGTAATATTAAACCGTATAAAAGACAATTGAATTACAATATTTACATTTTCTTTATGGAGGCAAGACTCTCACTCTGATTATCCTGCATCTTTGTCAAATACTAAAGTGTAAGGGAGTATCCACCCTCCACCACCATTAAAAAGGCACTATTTTGATAAAGTGAAAGTGACAAAAAGTTTGATTAGTAATAAACTACATTACCTTAATATGCTTTTAAATTAGCTTTTTTTCATATCCGTGGAATAACCATGCAGCGAGATTATCATCATCATCATTAACATTTATTTATATAGTGCCAGCAGATTCCGTAGCGCTTTACAATTGGGAACAAACATTAATATGTCACGGTTAGCTGGGATACAGACCCCTGAACTGCCAAAAAGGGCGAGACGTGTCAGGCTGCTGAAGCACCAGAGCAGAGGAGAAAGCGTTCTTAAGAAACTGGAATGCCTGTAAGGCACCGGGAGGCCAGGATTTGGTATTGGGCCCCTTTGCGGGTGAGGGCAGTTATGTGAGCTACAATGGTGGAGAAACCTTGGATGAAGCGCCGATAATAATTGGCAAAGCCCAAAAAGCGCTGGATAGCTTTAATGCTCGTGGGGAGTGGCCATTGTAAGACATCTCGTACTTTCTCAGGGTCCATTTCGAGACCGGATCCAGAGACCAGGTAGCACAAGAATGGAATTTGTGGAAGTTTAAAGGAGCATTTCTCCAATTTACAGAAAAGTTGATTCTGTCTGAGAAGAACTTCGGCCACATGTCTCCGATGAGAAAGGAGGTCTTGAGAAAATATCAAAATGTCGTCCAGATAGACGACCACATAAACATAGAGGAGATCCCGGAAGATCTTGTTCACAAAGGTCTGAAAGACGGCCGGGACGTTACACAATCCAAAAGGCATAACAAGGTATTTATAGTGGTCATCCCAGGTTTTAAACTCCGTCTTCCATTCATCTCCAGCCTTGATCCTGATGAGGTTGTGGGCACCGCGGAGGTCTAACTTGGTAAAAATCTGTACGCTCCTGATGCGATCAAAGAGTTCCGTGATAAGAGGTATAGGATAGCGGTTTTTGACTGTAATGGCTTTAAGGCCTTGATAGTCGATACACAGTCGTAAGGTACCGTCTTTGTTCTTGACGAAGAAGAAGCTTGCTCTGGCCGGAGAAGTAGAGGGCCTGATGAATGCATGGTGGAGGTTCTCTTTGATGTAGTCTGACATTGCCTGGGTCTCAGGCAGAGAAAGTGGGTATACTCGACCCTTGGGGGGTACCTTACCGGGTTGTAGAACCATCGGGCAATCCCAAGGTCGATGAGGAGGAAGGTGTTCAGAGCGAGCCTTATCAAATATATAAGCTTAGGAAGCATACTGAGGAGGGAGACCTTGTGGGAGAGGGGTAACCACTTTAACAGGGAGAATATGAGGAAGACATCTTTAATGGCATGCGGATCCCAAGCGACAACTTGGGGCGAGCACCAATCTATTTGCGGGTAGTGAAGTTGAAGCCAAGGTAAGCCCAGGATGAGCGGACTGGTAGCAACAGGTAGGACCAAGAAGGAGATTTGTTACAGATGTAGAACTCCTCCTTGAAGGTTGAGCAGGGGAGTGCATTCAGTAATAATCCCCCTAGATATTTTTGAACCATCAATGGCCGTAACGACAATGGCCCTCTCCAGAGGCATAACGGGTAAGGCGCACAGAGTAACCAGGGACTGAGAAATAAAGTTGCCTGTTGCCCCAGAATCCACTAATGCAATAGTAGTAAACAAATTCCCGGAGACCAGGATGGACACGGGAAAGGAACAGGTTTTAGAGCCAGAACAAATAGGAGAGGATTTGGAAGACCCTAGCCTGACCTCCCCGGAGCAGGTTAGGGTTTTGCGTTTCCAGGCCTCTTGGGGCATGAATTCAGCAGATGGCCCAGATCAGCACAATAGATGCAAAGCTTGTTTTTCAGTTTGCGCTCTCATTCCTCCGGAGTTAGGCGAAAACGTCCCAATTCCATGGGCACCACGGGAGATAACGGGTGTTGGAACCGAGGTGCCATGGTGGAGGGGCAGAAGGAAGATTCCTTCTCTGAAGATCTCTCCCGGAACCTCAGATCGACCCTGTTGCAAAGGGAAATTAGGGCGTCCAAGGTGGGGGGCAGCTCTTGACAAGCCAGAACGTCCTTGACTTTGTCAGAAAGGCCTTGCCAGAAGGCGACCACCAGGGCATCATTATTCCACTGGAGTTCTGAGGATAAGGTGCGGAATTGGAATACATACTGAGCTACCGAATGAGTCCCCTTGCGGAGCCGGAGGATACTGGAAGCCGCTGAGGAAACCCGACCGTGTTCATAGAATATTCTTCGAAAAGCCGCAATGAAGGTGACCCTATCGCTCAGAAGTGGGTCGTCTCTCTCCGACAGGGGGGAGTCCCAAGCCAAGGCCTGTCCAGAGAGCAAGGATATAATATAAGCCACCTTGGAGCGATAAGTGGGAAAATTCTGAGGAGGGGAAATGGATGGAACATTGATTGAGGAAGCCCCGACGGGATTTCGGATCTCCCTCAAATATAGTGGGAGTAGGCAAACGGAGGGTAGACGGAGCAGATGCAAAAAGGTGCTCAGTGGGTTGAGCGGCAACAGCGGGATCCACAACGGCAGGAGGAGCAGTGACTTGCAGAGAATCCACACGGGTGACTAAGGCTTGGAAGCACTGTAATAACTGTCGTATCGCATCTTGCTATTCTACTCGGGAGACCAGGTGCTGGAGTAGGTCCTTTGCTGAGGGTTCCGTGGAGGGATCCATCATGGCTTGTTCTTACTGTCACGATTCGATGGGATACAGACCCCTGACCTGCCAATACTAACACACACCAGAGGCGCGGAGTCTAATGCAGCGGCTGGCCTTCACCAGGAACCCCCACAAGGTGGTATGGACTTCGAGGCAACCGCCACACAGGTCGCGGCCCTCTGGTAGTGGGGCAGGATCCACGGAGTTCAGTGAGTTAGAGATCGGTGGACTCCACGAATGACCGTGGGAATAGCGGAGCAGCGTGGAGCTGTGATAGTCTGCGGGTTTGCAGGGATGACCGCTGGGATAGCAGAGAGCTGTGAAACCTGGAGTGGTCTGCGGATTGCAGGCTGACCACTGGGAGAGTGGAGAGCTGTGAAGCCTGAAGTGGTCTGCGGATTGCAGGATGGCACGGGTTAAAAAAAAGGGACAATAGCAGCATGACACAAAGGGATTAAAGAAAGGAGGGACAATAGCAGTATGACACAGAGGGGTTAAAAAAAAGAGGGACAATAGCAGCATGACACAAAGGGGTTAAAGAAAGGAGGGACAATAGCAGTATGACACGGGTTAAAAAAGAGGGACAAGCAGCATGGCACAGGGGGTTAAAGAAAGGGGCAAAGGCAGCATGGAGGGCGCAGTGTGATCATAAGGGGGCATAGCGTGGTGATGATAATGGGGCACAGTAATGTGTGTGTGATGGCACGGAGCTTTTGGCAATGTAGTGTGTGTGAGGTAGATGGTGGCTAATTAATGGCTGCTATTTTGTTTGCGGGGTAATGGGAATACTATTTTAATGTTGGGGCTGGAGGAAGGCCTAATTATTAATAATGGATGTTATTGATTTAACGGTGGGGCTGGCTGTAATTTTCTAAATGTAGCCATTTTTTTCCAAATAGGTCCTCCAACATTCCATGATCCAGACAAGCCGCAACTAAAGAAATCTGCAGCCACAAGTGGTAAAAGTGAGAAGAACAGGTAGGACAGAGCAGCATAGTGTGTGAAATGTTGTGATTCTAGGAGGGACAATGTCAATGTTTGGTGAGTCCAGTGTGTGCAGGCCAAGACTGAACTCTTTGTGTGCACACTGCATTCTTCCTATACTACACAAGGGTGCTAGATGTCCTGCAAGTCAGGAATGCTTGGACAAATGTCACGTTCCGCGAAATTCAGGACCTATTGATTTTATTGTGCTAGCCACGCCCCAACAGCACATTGCCACACCCCCAATTGTGCAACCATACACATGAATAATTTTGCTTACTCAACTATAAGGGGGGGCCCATGAATTTGTTGTACCGGGGCCCTGAATTCCTCTTGGCAGCCCTGGATAGCGGAGAGCTGTGAAGCCTGGAATGGTCTGCGGACTGCAGGGAAGCTTCAGACTGAAGGAAACATCCACTAGGAGAATCCAAACTGAACCTAAGAACAGGCTCAGAGGAGAGGAAGAGGCAGGTTTAAATAGTGGAGGGAATTCCCTCAACCAATAGGAGGATGAGAAAGGCTTTAATACAGCGGAGATCAGTCGGAGCGCCGGAGGGGTAAGTGAGCCGGGTCTCGGCTAGCGCGTCCCCGGCGTATGACATAATAAGACAATACTGGGTAATACATACAGACAGAGAGGTAAGAGAACCCTGCTCGTAAGCTTACAATCTATAGGACAATGGGAGTTTGAAACACAAGGGCATGTGCTACATTACATTGCACAATGGACCAGCTAGAATGCAAAGGTAAAAACATTGAGTGGACTGTGTGTGTTGGTCAGAGGGTTGTTGTCTTGCGTTAGCTGTGTAGAGGATGGTAATAGGGTAACCTAGGGAATTAAGATGGTGGTTGAGGAATATCATAACCTTGTCTGAAGAGGTGGGTTTTCAGTGAACGCTTGAAGGTTTGAAGACTAGTCTTATTGTGCGAGGGAGGGAATTCCACAAAGTGGGTGGAGCCCGGAAAAAAATCCTGTAACCAAGAATAGGAGGATGTGATGAGAGTGGAAGAGAGACGTAGATCTTGTGCAGAACGGAGGTGTCGAGTAGGGAGATATTTTGAGAAAAGTGAGGAAATGTATGTCGGTACAATTTTGTTGATGTCCTTATATGTTAGTAGAATAATTTTATATTGGATTCATTAAAATACAGGCAGCCAATGTAGAGACTGATAGAGTGGCTCAGCAGAGGAATAACAGTTTGCAAGGAAAATCCATCTAGCCGCTGCGTGCAAAATAGATTGTAGGGGTTAATGTCTGACTTTGGGAAGACCAGTAATGAGGGAATTACAATAGTCGATGCGGGAGATGATGAGTGCATGAATTAATGTTTTTGCGCTGTCTTGTGTCAGTTATGTGAGATTAGCAAAGTTAGTGATAATATATTTCTCTTGCAGCTTTAATTCACTTAAAAAAAACATATGATGGCTTGTTTTTCATTTTCCAAGATTCCATACACAAGTTAAATTTAAGTAATCTCTCTGGCCACTGGATATAGTGATTTTTTGGGCAGGATAGTGTTGAACAAAATTTTTCGAGTTTTATTTTGAACTGTTGACAAATAAACAGTAGTGACAGCTTAATATGTAAGTGAAAACTATCAAACTAGTGCATCATTAATGTGTTAATGTCTAATTAAGTACAAATATTTAGGGCTTGATTTGCATTACACATGGGGTATGGTTATATGGGTGTAGTACCACTGGGTTATATAATGTAAGAATGATTTATTATTAGAATAAATGTCACAAGATTATAGTGCAGTTATAATAGTATTCTGTAGGTAATAAATGCCATTTGAGCCACTTTCAGAGCAGTTCTGGTCGGCAACTTTTGACTGTTACCCAGTAGCTTTATTTCCTTGTGCCTGGGGGCTCACAAGATGCGGGTCTGGTTGTCGATCCAGCAGAGATGTGACACACACCCAACCACGTTACCCTATGCTCCCCCAGCACCCCATTTATTTTCTTCCATCTCGCAGGGGAAGAACGGATCTGTAAGATCCGCGGCCACACGCAGTATAATGGTTGGTTCTGGGGGAGGGAGAGACCATCCTATCAATCAGAGATCAATCAGATCATCAACCAAATTCATGGCTGGAGGGGGTTTCCAGCCATGCTGGCAACAGTTGAAGGTGGGCGTGATGGAGACAGACAGTAGGAGAGAGGGAGGAGAGCAGGGGATGGATTGTGGGCACAGGTTGTAGAGCAAGAAAATGAAATAACAGCATGGACTTCAGCTGCCATGCTGAGGAGGGAGGAGCTCATGGTAGGCTCACTGGATGAGGAGTGGTTGTTTTTTTTTGGGTGTGTGGCAGAAGAGGCCTGGCTAAAAGAGATAATCAGTCTAAGAAAGGGTTCTTTACTGTAAAAGCATCAAAACTGTAGACTGCATTCTCAACTGGAATTGGGCAGACACGGTGGATAAATGAAATAAATTATTGGACATTTTCCTAACAGAACAGAGTATACATGGAAACTGGTGTTAGCACCACAATACACTATGTTGATCAAGGGAATAGCTTGTTTTCCAGTATGGACCAGGTAGGAATGTTTCCACTCCTGATTGAACTATGCTTTAGAGGTTTTTTGTCTTTAGATCAACTGAAAGGTTAAACAACATAAGTCATTTTTCAACCTAACCAATAGTGTAACCATGAACCAATTAAGTCTTATTATAGGAAGAAAAAGGCTGTATGCCCTCCTGCAAAGCAGAAGACCTTGCTCCTAATGTGCCATCTTTGGGCTAAATATATTACCCTGTGGTGTTATAAAATATTTAACATTTACATGAGAAATCATAAATTTTACCCTCCAAATGTCTTTTCAAGAACTTTTTTCTCTTTGATCCAGACATAAAATATTTTTCAATAATTCAATAAACATAAGACTATTGCCCAAATATTTCACATTTTGTGAGATTTGTTCTTCTCTGTTATT
This sequence comes from Mixophyes fleayi, assembly GCF_038048845.1. Lineage (NCBI taxonomy): Eukaryota > Metazoa > Chordata > Amphibia > Anura > Limnodynastidae > Mixophyes > Mixophyes fleayi. The sequence goes on along the minus strand of NC_134404.1, from coordinate 249,771,749 downwards.
AAATATTTCATTACTCCACAATATTTGGTATCTTAGGATTTAGTTTTAATCTTAGTTCTCAAGTACCTCTAATGGCCTATGAATAATGGGATAATTGATTTAACCCCTCCTGCAAAATGATGATTGTAAATGCCATCCTTGGCAGCAGCAAAGATTACTTGCACCAATGCTGTCAATGAGATGTTGGGGTTCCAATAATGAACAAGGAACCATATCATTCAGCTTTAGGCCCCACTGACATTAGCAAGCAGTTTATTTTGTTTGGTCAATATGGAGTTACTGGTACTTTAATACTTTTAAATGGAAGTCCCTGAGATATTCACATATCACTAGGAATTTACATGTCTAAAGGCAGGACCATATTGGGAGACAGAACCAGGTCCTCTCATGCAGGGTATTATTAGAAAAATCGTGGTGAATATCTTATAACTTGTAACAGCTATATTTATATTAGTTACCATTAGTTCCACATCAGCATGAATCTAGCATAAGACGTTGTAAGGTATAATCGTGGAATATGAAGTCTCTGGAGTCATTAGAGATCTTGCAATCTTAATAGTACAATAGTCTAGGTCAGTAGCTGTCCACTAACAGTGAATAAGTAAGTTTACAGTAGCTTTGTTGGCTGTATATGTCTGAGATATACAATATCAGCTTGTTTTTTTTGTTCTTTCAGTAACAGCATTGGAGTTTTCTTCTGTGGACCAAAATCTCTTTCAAAAGTACTCAACAGTATGTGTTGTCTACATTCATCGTCTGATCCGAGAGGAGTCCATTTTCATTATAATAAGGAGAGTTTTTAATTATGTTATATAGAGAATTGTCACTTGAATGTTACTTTATGCATACAATACACTGTTGGTTTTGAGTTCAAAAAATTAGCAAAATAGATATTTTATTTACCTGACCAATCTAATGTTGATACCCACACTGTGAAATGGCAAATATGAAATGCAATAGTTATTACAGATTAAAATATAAAATTATGCTTTATGCCACATCACCTTTTAAATGAGATGTATTTTAACAAACTTATTGGGAATATTAGCCAAGTCAATTTTTAGAAATGTAATTTTACGTTGGAAAATAAAATAGCTTGGCAATGGATGGGAGGATATGTTTTCAAAGTTGTAGCTCCTTCTTGGGAAATTTCCATACAAAATACTCATGGGGCCAACTACTCCAAGCACATGGGATCTGTAAAGTTGTTAACGGGAACTTTCTGTAGGGCAATTTAAACATTAATATACTATTAATACTAATGACTCTGAAACAAATCCTACACTTTTTGATATCTTGTGATACTATATATGTATCCCCATTCACTAATGTGTAAGTTTATGAGCTATAATCCACTTTTTACATTGTTTATGAGCTCACATAGCTTAACTAGCCATAATCCATGTGTAGGAGTTAGCAAATAGGTTCCTTCTGAAATTTCTCAGGTCCATATAGAGCTAGTATAATTTATAGAAATGCTCTGTGACTACTTGGAAAGGAGGACCATGCATCCAAGTTTCTAATTTCACATACATCTGTTAGGGCTGACAGCAAGTGCCATAAACTTGTAGAACAGGTCACAGAGGTCTTCGCCTATAGCAGCCGCCTTTCTCGTAGAGCTGAACGTGCTCACAGGTACTCGGATGCCCCCAGGTCTAAAGCTCAAAGTATTACAAGTTTATAACACTACCACAGCCCAGACGAGGGCCAGGTGGTAGAATAGCAAAGTCCAAATGGGCCAATGTCAAAGGGTATAGCAGGCAGTGGTGGTGTGGTCCAGGCAAAAGGTCAGGGCTGGCAGAAAACAACGAATCCAGGTAACAAGCAGCGATCGAGGTCACAGGCAATATAGCAGAGTCCAGGTAACAGGCAGAGGTCGGGGTCACAGGCAAATAGCAGAGTCCAGTACCCGGTCCAAGGTCATACACGGCAAGATCAATCCAAAGGCAGAGAAGAGGAACAAAGAAGGGAGCAGGTAAGTATGCACAGATCAGGGACTATAACCGGCAGAGAGGTAAGGCCCTGCCTAATATACACAGAACAACCAATCAACAGCAGGTAACTGAGTAATAATATTCCCCAGCTGGGAATGCAAGCAAAAAGTGCATGCGCCTGGCTGGTCAGCTGGCCGGGTCGCAGCGGTAATAGAGAAGCGTCCCGACCATCGTCATGGCGACGGTGGGGGCGAAAACCAGAAGTAACGCCTCGGTCGTCATGACAACGGCCGGGACGTGTCAATCGGGCCGGAGCGGGTTGTGGCGGTGCCAGAGCCGCCGCCACTCATAACAGTACCCTCCCCTTGAGGAGGTGTTGAGGAACCCCGACAACCTGGTTTCCCAGGGAACCATTTGAAAAAATCCTTGAGCAATTCGTCAGCATGTAGATGTCTTTGTGGCACCCAAGAATGTTCCTCTGGGCCATAGCCCTTCCAATGGACCAGAAAGTGACCTTTTTGGAGTTGAGAATTTTTTCCATTATGAATTCCTGGTGTCCCTTAACTGTAACAGAATGTGGCTTGTGGGCTTGATGCGGCCTAAATTTTTGAGACTAAGTAACGGGTTTGAGTAAGAACAGTGAAAAGTCCTGGGAATCCTGAGAGGAGAAGGAAGATTCAGTCTAAAAGCCACTGGGTTAATCTGCTTAGTGATAAGAAAAGGTCCAATGAATCTGGGACCTAACTGTTTGCAGGACTGCTTGATTCTGAGGTTGCGTATCGACAGCCAGACCTTATCACCAACTTTGAAAGAACATGGTCTGCGATGCAGGTCTGCATAAAGTTTAGACTTAAAAGAGGCCTGTTTGAGGGCTATATGGACTTTTTTCCATATCCGTGAGAGACGGCCAGCGGAGTGATGAGAATCCAGGATATTGGAGGACATCAGAATGGACAAGGAGTTTGACCGTGGATGGAATCCCACGTTACAGAAGAATGGAGACACCTGTCTAGAAGAGTGGTATGCGTTGTTGTAAGCAAACTCTGCCCATGGAAGCAGAGAGGACCAGACCTCATGGCATTTGGATGCATAGAAATGAAGAAATTGCTCGAGGGATTGGTTGACCCTCTCGGTTTGTCCTTTGGACTGTGGGTGATATCCTGAAGAAAAACAGAGTTTGATTCCCAGCTAGGCACTAAAGGCTTTCCAGAAGGTGGCGGCAAATTGAGAGCCACGGTCTGAGACAATATTGATGGGGAGTCCATGGAGTCGGAAGACGTGTTGGATGAACAAGGACGCCAGCATTCTGACACATGGCAATCCTGCAAGTGGAATGAAGTGGGCCATCTTACTAATCCGATCAACGATTACCCAGATGGTGTTAAAGTCAGATGAGCGAGGTAATTCCACAATAAAGTCCATAGATATATGTGTCCATGACCAGTAGGAAGACTGCGAGAGGACTTGATCCTAGCACAACTTTCACAGGAAAGCGCAAATTCTCTGGTATCAGCGGATAAAGAAGGCCACCACACCGAACGGAATAGCTGTTCAATGGTCTTAGATACTCCCGGATGACCCGAGGTCTTATTGTCGTGATATTCAGTGATGACGGTCATCCTCAGATGGTCCAGTACAAATAATCTACCTGTGGGAGTCGCTGGTGGTGCCAAATGCTGGAAGTCCTGAAGGATCGTGCCTAAATCCTGGGTCAGACCTAGAACAATGTCAGAGGCAGGGATGATAGAAGATGGTTCAGCAAGAGGAAGATGCGTGGAGATAAAGCTGGGAGACAAGGCATCAGCCTTGGTGTTTTTGGATCCTGGTCGGAACGTGATGAAGCACTTGAAGCAAGAGGAAAACAGGACCCACCGGGATTGTCTGGAATTTATGATCTTAGCGGATTGGATGAATTGGAGATTCTTGTGGTCAGTATATACAGTAATCACATGAGCTGCTCCCTCAAGTCAGTGGCTCCATTCTTCAAATGCCCACTTTTACTGGCAATAATTCCCGATTACCGACTGTCAGGATCTGCCTGCAAGCTTATGCATTACATGCTGCTTTGCCTGGCAGCTCCTGCCTTTGTCCTTATTATTGTATTGCAGCAGTACCTCTGATTACCAGAGGTGCTGCTATTGTGTCTTTCTTGTTTGCCTTAGAGGGTTAACTTGTTCACTAATTATTCCATGTACCTGGGTGTGTTCTCATTTCCCTTATATACCTGACACTCCCAGCACACATTGCTGGTTATTGTTGTCCCATCCTGTTGTCATTTCTTGATGTTACACCCTGTAGATTCTTCCTCTTGTTTTGCTCCTGTGATTATGCTGCATTGGGATCTCAACATACATTCTGCTGACCTGTTTTCATCTGTGAACCTGGTACTTTCCTGTGCATCTCCTTGTACTTGCTGCCTGGAATCTTTCCACACCTCCTGTTTACCTGCAACTCTGTATACCTGGTAATTTCTACAAGACCATTATTACATCATCTGTTCAGTCTCTTCAGCAATAAACTTGTATGTTTTTCACCATTATTCATGGCTCCTTAGCTGTATTTCTACATTGTTCCGTGACAGTATAACCAGCCCAAAGAAAAAACAGCTTAGGAGTCGTGTGGAAGATATTTTCTGGGACCTTTTTCTGCAATTCTTTTTTCATTTGTTTTTGCAACATGTCTGTTTCAGCAATCTTGGAATTGCCACTGCTACAAACCTTACAGATGGACATTATTTTGCTACGCTCTCAGCTTGCTAGATCTTCCGCTTTACTTGTGGACCCTCTCAGGAGACTGAGTATGTCTCTCCTAATACAGAAGCTGCTGGTCTGTCTCAATCCACCTTTACTGCTGCTGAACCTGTGCAAACAGTACCTCCTAATTGTGCTTCTACAAATTTTCTGTTTAGTAAGAACTATGGGGTAATTAATTCCCAGTTCACAGGTGGTCCACGCCCCCATCTGACCGAAGACGAGCGACGGCGCAGAATAACAAACAAGTTGTGTCTCTACTGTGCCAGCAATGCACACTTCTTACAGGACTGTCCTATCCGTAGACCACGACATCCTATGCAACAGCCTTCAGTGTGCTCCTCTCCAGACCCTGGATTTGTCTGCACTTCACCTTCTGTTGCTATATTACAACCTGATTTGTTCCCTGGGATGGAGCCTAATCCGCCAGCTCCAGTTGCCACCTGTTCTGTGGTGCCAGCTCCAGTTGCCACCTGTCCTGTGGTGCCAGCTCCAGTTGCCGCCTGTCCTGTGGTGCCAGCTCCAGCCGCCTGTCCTGAGGTGCCAGCTCCAGCCGCCTGTCCTGAGGTGCCAGCTCCAGCCGCCTGTCCTGAGGCGCCAGCTCCAGCCGCCTACCCTGAGGCGCCAGCTCCAGCCGCCTGTCCTGAGGCGCCAACAACCTCTGTTCCCTGTTCCGAGGTGCCAGCCTCTGTACCCTGCTCCGAGGTGCCAGCCTCTGTCTCCTGTTCCGAGGTGCCAGCCTCTGTCTCCTGTTCCGAGGTGCCAGCCTCTGCCTCCAGCCCCGAGGTACCAGCCTCTGCCTCCAGCCCCGAGGTGCCAGCCTCTGCCTCCAGTCCCGAGGTACCAGCATCTGCCTCCAGCCCCAAGGTTCCAGCCTCTGCCTCCAGCCCTGAGGTCCCAGCCTCTTCCTCCAGCTCTGAGGTCCCAGCCTCTGCCTCCAGTCCTGAGGTCCCAGCCTCTGCCTCCAGCTCTGAGGTGTCATCATCTGCCACCAGCTTGGAGTCTGCTGCCACTGTGTCCGGTCCTGAGTCTGCTGCCACTGTGTCCGGTCCTGAGTCTGCTGCCACTGTGTCCGGTCCTGATTCTGCTGCCACTGTGTCCGGTTCTGAGTCTGCTGCCACTGTGTCCGGTCCCGAGTCTGCTGCCACTGTGTCCGGTCCTGAGTCTGCTGCCACTGTGTCCGGTCCCGAGTCTGCTGCCTTTGTGTCCGGTCCTGAGTCTGCTGCCACTGTGTCCGGTCCTGAGTCTGCTGCCACTGTGTCCGGTCCTGAGTCTGCTGCCACTGTGTCCGGTCCTGAGTCTGCTGCCACTGTGTCCGGTCCTGAGTCTGCTGCCACGGTGTCTGGTCCAGAGTCTCCTGCCGCTGCCTCTGCACCTGAGTCTCCTGCCACCGTGCTACCCAGTTCCGAGTCTTCAGCCGCTGTCTCCAGTTCCGAGTCTTCAGCCGCTGTCTCTAGTTCCGAGTCTTCAGCCGCTGTCTCCAGTTCCGAGTCTTCAGCCACTGTCTCTCTTCCTGAGCTACAGCCTGCTCCAGAGGGGGCGCTGCCCTTAAAGCCTGCTCCAGAGGGGCGCTGCCCTTAAAGCCTGCTCCAGAGGGGGCGCTGCTCTTAAAGCCTGCTCCAGAGGGGGTCCTGTCCCTCCAGTCTGCTCCAGAAGAGTTGCCTGTCTATGCGGTTCAGCCCGAGTTGCCTGTCCATGCGGTTCAGCCCGAGTTGCCTGTCCATGCGGTTCAGCCCGAGTTGCCTGTCCATGCGGTTCAGCCCGAGTTGCCTGTCCATGCGGTTCAGCCCGAGTTGCCTGTCCATGCGGCTCAGCCCGAGTTGCCTGTCCATGCGGCTCAGCCCGAGTTGCCTGTCCATGCGGTTCAGCCCGAGTTGCCTGTCCATGCGGTTCAGCCCGAGTTGCCTGTCCATGCGGTTCAGCCTGAGTTACCACTTGGTTCTGTCTGCTTTGAGGCTTCTCACAGTGCTGTCTGCCCCGAGGCTTCTCACAGCGATGTCTGCCCCGAGGCTTCTCACAGTGCTGTCCCCGCTAAGCCTGCCGCCCGGTCCGGGCCTGCTGCCAAGCCTGCCGCCCAGTCCGGGCCAGCTGCCAAGCCTGCCGCACAGTCCAGGTCAGCTGCCAAGTCCAAGTCATCCTTTGCTGAGAGTGCCAAGTCTGAGCCGTTGCCTTTCTATGAGGGGCACATTTCCCAACTTGATGCCCTTTTGAGATTTGCTGCTTCTTATATTCCCTCCATACCTGAGCTTGTTAACAACCCCAAGAGACAGGTACTGTTACTTATTTCATATTTTAGAGGGGAAGCTTTGGAATGGGCAAACCCATTTATTGAAATGGATCATTCCATCCTATCGGACTTACAACTGTTTGTTGAGGTAGTAATCAAAAAATTTTCTCCAACCCATGCAGTGCCATCTTGTGGGTCACCTGTGCTTTCGGTAACACTACCCAGCACTACAGTCAGAGAACTACCTTTGTGCTCCACCCTGTTGGCTCAGGTCCCAACTCCAAGGAAGTCCCGTAAGAGAGGAGGACGTAAGAAGAGAGGTGCTTCTGCAGTGCTTGAACTAACAACTGGCACGGTCTCTTTTGCCTTTCCGCCCATGGACGAGGACTTTTCTGCCCGGCCCCCTATTGTGGACTATGATTCCTATGAATTTGGACCTTTTTGGTAATCGGGCGTCTGGAATCCGCCCTAAGGGGGGGGGGGGGGTACTGTCAGGATCTGCCTGCAAGCTTATGCATTACATGCTGCTTTGCCTGGCAGCTCCTGCCTTTGTCCTTATTATTGTATTGCAGCAGTACCTCTGATTACCAGAGGTGCTGCTATTGTGTCTTTCTTGTTTGCCTTAGGGGTTAACTTGTTCACTAATTATTCTATGCACCTCGGTGTGTTCTCATTTCCCTTATATATACCCGACACTCCCAGCACACATTGCTGGTTATTGTTGTCCCATCCTGTTGTCATTTCCTGATGTTACACCCTGTGGATTCTTCCTCCTGTTTTGCTCCTGTGATTATGCTGCATTGGGATCTCAACATACATTCTGCTGACCTGTTTTCATCTGTGAACCTGGTACTTTCCTGTGCATCTCCTTGTACTTGCTGCCTGGAATCTTTCCACACCTCCTGTTTACCTGCAACTCTGTATACCTGGTAATTTCTACAAGACCATTATTACATCATCTGTTCAGTCTCTTCAGCAATAAACTTGTATGTTTTTCACCATTATTCATGGCTCCTTAGATGTATTTCTACATTGATCCGTGACACCGACATCGTAGTGGGTTTTGGTAGATGAAAATTTTCGAGAGAGGAATGCACAGGGGAGCAAGCTGTGGTAATAGGGATCCTTTATCGAAAGGATAGCACCAGCTCCAACATCGGAGGTGTCAACTTCGACTATGAACTGCAGTTCTGATTTATATGTCGAAGGACCGGTGCAGAGATGATTGCATTCTTGAGTGCCCTGAAGGAATCTAAAGCTGAGGGAGACCACTTAGTGGCATCGTCCCCTTTGTGAGTGAGGGCTGTAATGGGAGACACCAATAACAAGAAGGAATGAATGAACCGCCTGTAGTAGTTGGCGAACCCTAAGAATCTCTGAATGGCTTTCAGATTGGTAGGCTGTACCCAGTCAAGGATTGCTTGGACTTTACTAGGGTCCATAAAGAAGCCATCAGGGGAGATGACATATCCCAGGAATGTGACTTGGGTAACCTCGAACTCGCATTTCTCCTATTTAACGAAGAGATGGTACTGACGTAATTTGAGACGTACCTCCCTGATGTGTAATCGGTGAAAATCCAGAGAATTGGTGTAGATTAGAATGTCATCAAGTTAGACCACAACGAACTTGCCCAGAAAATCTTGCAGCACATCATTGATAAAATCTTCGGACACGGCAGGGGCATTACATAGGCCTAAGGGCATGACCACATACTCGTAATGACCCGAGTGGGTGTTGAAGGCAGTCTTCCACTCGTCCCCCAGTTTGATTCGAACCAGGTTATATGCTCCTCGTAGATTAATGTTGGAGTAAACGGCAGCTTGTTTAAGCTGATCAAAAACAACAGAGATGAGAGGTAAAGGGTAAGTGTTTTTTACCGTCATTTTATTTAAGCCACGGTAATCTATGCATGGCCTAAGACTTCCGTCCTTTTTAGACATGAAAAAGAAGCCGGCTCCCATCGGTGATTTGGAAGGCCTGATGAATCCCCTCCAAAGGTTTTCTTCTACGTATTCCTCCATAGCTTTGGTTTCAGGAATGGATAAGTCATACAATCTCTCCTTGGGGAACTGGGGGAGTCTGCTTCCTTCTTAGAGAACACATCTTGGAACTCCCTGTAGGATGAAGAAAGCTTTTCGGAACAGGGCTGAACAACCCGGAGAGTAAGAGTCAGGCAGGGTAAAGAGCAGGCTGTTCCCCAATGTAAGATCTCCCCCTTACTCCAATCAATATGAGGGTTGTGATGTTGGAGCCAGGGATGGCCTAGGATCAAAGGCATGGAGGAACAAGGAATATGAAAAAATGAAAGAACTTTGGGTGACGTGCTCCCACAAAGAGTTGCAACGGCAGGGTTCTGGTGTGGATCCTGCCTCCGATCAAGGGTCTACCATCTAATCCACAGACCGTGAGACTAGATTCCAGTTTCACTGTAGGAATGCTGAGGGACTTAGCAAATTCCTCGTCAAGGAAGTTACCTGCAGCACCGCTGTCCAGAAAGGCTGACACTGAAACGGAATTATTCCCATGGGCAATCCGGGCAGGAATCAGGACCGAATTCTTAGAAGAGACCATTTGGAGACCTAAGCGCACCTCTTCACGTACACCTAGGCAAGATCTTTTCCCGTCTTGATAGGGCAGGTATGCAGAAGATGACCCTTGTTTCCACAATACAGACAGGGCCCCAAGGAAAGCCACCTAGATCTTTCTTCTGGAGAAAGGCAATAGGCTCCTAGCTGCATGGGTTCAGATGAGTCTTGAGATACAGGGAAAAAGAACAGAGGAGGGCAGGATGGTACACACGTGTCCTTCTCCGCTTTTCTTTCCTTTATTCTGCTGTCAATTTTGATAACAAGTTGCATAAGTGTCTCCAAGGTTGGAGATGAGGGGTACTGAACTAAGGAGTCCATTATCTGCTCCGAGAGGCCCAGGCAGAATTGACTCCTCAGTGCAGGGTTGTTCCACTGACTATCAATGAACCAGTGCCTAAATTTGGCACAGTATTATTCGGCTGTACGTCACCCTTGTCTAAGTGCCCTTAGGTGGGACTCTGCTGAAGCGACCTGGTCAGGGTTGTCGTAGAGGAGACCAAGGGCGTTGAAAAAGGCATCCACGGACTGCAGTGCAGGGCTGACTGGGGCCAGGCTAAAGGCCAAGGACTGTGGATCACCTTGGAGCAGGGAATTGATTATGCCCACCCTCTGCTGAGCTGAACCTGAGGAGCGGGGACTGAGGCGGAAATAAAGCTTACAGCTTTCTTTAAAGTTTCGGAATTGGATTCTGTCCCCAGAGAACCAATCCGGAAGATTCAATTTGGGTTCTATGGCAGGTGACAGGGTTGCTTGAGAGGTCTTAGCGGCTTCCTCTTGGGCAGTCAATCTGATTGAGAGGTCTTGGATTACCTGAAAAATAGTCTGGATCTGCCCTGCAAGGACTTGGGCCAGACTAGGCTCCATCCTAGGTTCCACTAGTATTTCTTTTTAGGCCGGTTATAATGTTAGGGCTGACGGCAAGTGTCATAAACTTGTAGAACAGGTCGCAGAGGTCTTCACCTATAGCAGCTGCCTTTCCCGTAGAGCTGAATGTGCTCACAGGTACTCAAATTCCCCCAGGTCTTAAGCTCAAAGTAGTACAAGTTTATAACACCACTGCAGTGCAGGCGAGGGCCAGGTGGTAGAATAGCAAAGTCCAAATGGGCCGAGGTCAAGGGGTACAGCAGGCAGTGGTGGTGTAGTCCAGGCAAAAGGTCATGGCTGGCGGCAAACAACGAATCCAGGTAACAGGCAGAGATCGGGTCACAGGCAATATAGCAGAGTCCAGGTAACAGGCAGAGGTCAGGGTCACAGGCACTATAGCAGAGCCCAGTACACGGTTCAAGGTCATACACAGCAAGATCAATCCAAAGGCAGAGAAGAGGAACAGAGAAGGGAGCAGGTAAGTATGCAGAGAGCAGGAACTACTATGTCCACAGCCACTTGCTGATAAGGTTCCCTAATTACTGGTAAGGATCTGAGGGGAGCACAATCGCTGGGGCTCCAGAGATGCTGACACACATCACAGGACTTACAGTAGGCCAGCACGTCATCAGACATTCCAGGCCAGAAAAAGTTCTGTGTCAGACTTCAGTGTTTGGTCTCTGCCCTGGTGTCTCTCCAAAGGGATTTCATAAGCAAATGTCATTAGTTGCGCACAAAAGACCCGTGGTTCCACCAGTTGAACTTGTTCCCAGACTGGTCTATCCCCATCTACCTTCCTAACTACACGGTACAACAACCCTCCCTACCTCCCTCGCTGGGAGGCTTCCGCCAACCTGGCGCATAATGCCTTCCAGTGAGTGATCAGAGAGCTGCTCTGTCCTGAACTCTTCCCTGTGGCCCTCACTATAATCTAAGTCAGGATGCGCTGCAGGGGGGTCTATGCTGGGGTGACAAGGGTCAGTCAAAGAGGAGTCAGTCAAAGGGGTGTCACTGTGGTCATCTGTACTCACCGCTGGAGCTGGCATACTGCTAGGGAAAGGAGCATCACCGGGCACCCCCACAAGATCAGGTTGGCAAGAGACAACATCCTCTGCATTGCTAGGGGATATAGTCTTTCCAGAGGCAAAGGGCTGGCTGTTTCCTGAAGAAATACTAAAAGTGGTCTTTTCCTCTGGGCTGGCTTAAGCTGTGGTTACAGGTGATGACTGTTGTCTAGCAGCTGTGGTCTTTTCCTCTGGGCTGGGCTGTGCAGGTGTAGATCCTGAAGACTGTAGCTTAGGAGCTTGGCTCCGGGTAAGAGAGTTCAGAAATGCGGTCACAATTCCACCCCCAACATCGTTGCCCAAAATCACATCAGTTGGGAGGCCATCCTTAACGGCAACACTTGGCCATCTCCCCTGTCCAGATACACCCTTGCTACTGGCACTTCTTTTTCCAGTCCATCTGCCACAGTAACCTTGGCAGTGCAATCCTGCAATACTGCAGCAGGATCAATAAGATGGGGACTCACAACAGTAATTGAGGCCCCTGAGTCTCTCAGTCATTCGCCCTGTTGGGGTCCCACTTGGACCAGCTGCAGGATTCTCCACATGTTTTTGGGGGGTCTTTTATACACACAGGTGACTCTCTCCGCTGAATCACCTTCAGATAAGCCACACTCCATTGGGCTGGCAGAGGTGGAAACAGTCTCTAGTGGCTCACCTTCGCCAGTTAAGCAAGTCAGCCGGGTCCCAGGACTCGGATTAGGAGCATGAGTCTGGGGTGCTGGGGCTGAGGGACAGTCCATCCTTCCTTAAATGACCGTTTTTTCCCACAGCTGTAGCACTTCTTCTCTAGCCTGGGTTCCGGTGGCCTCATAATTTCCAGGGACAGGGAGGGACGGTGGCTGGCGAGTGGTACCCGAAGGGTTAGTTACTTGCTTTGGGGGTGAGTAGTAGAGGGGTGTCCCCCTGTGTGTACAGTCATTTGGTGTTGGCTGTTAACCTGGCACTTCTGCCATTGTGGCCTCACTGCCACATACCGATACGCAAGCTGTGTGGCTGCTTCCAGGGTGCCAGGAACCCATTCTGTCACCTCCGGTGCGCATCATCGGTGAAACTGCTCTTGGCACATCAAGTCTATTACTTCATCCACTGTCTGGGCAACCGCCCCGCGAACCCACTTCCTGGCTGACTACTGCAGCATGTTGACAAACTCCTCATGAGTGGCGTGGAAGTCCTTTGAAAAGTCCCGGAACTTCAGACGATAGGTCTCTGGGGTAATAGTATACCGTTTAACGAGGACTATATCATAGTCCGCACAGTCCTCTGTGGGCACCCCACGGTAGGCCTCCCCTGCATGTCCTTGCAATGTGGGCACCAGATGCTTAACCCATTCCTCTCTGGATACAACATGTAGCCTTCAGGTCCTTTCAAATACCTCATCAATATACCCAACACAGTCCTCCAATTTAGGGCAAGGTAAAGATAACAGTCCTGATCCTCTAGGGGGAGCCTCCCCCTTTGGCTGCAAGGCTGGTGCCCTTCCCTCTTGGCGCCATGCCTCGATGACCTGTGTAGGTCCTTTCAAATACCTCATCAATATACCCAACACAGTCCTCAAATTTAGGGCAAGGTAAAGATAACAGTCCTGATCCTCTAGGGGGAGCCTCCCCCTTTGGCTGCAAGGCTGGTGCCCTTCCCTCTTGGCGCCATGCCTCGATGACCTGTGTATGCTTAGCTGCAGATGCGTTGTCTGCCAGCTGGATCTTTAGCCCGGAAGCCCTGCGCTCATCATAGGATAGAGGGGCTGGTTGTGCGGGTGAAGTCTGCTGGGTAGAGGTCTCTGCAGGTTGTTGATCAGGGATCTCTGCTGTCTGGGCGTCTTGGGTACCATGCTGTTGGTGCTATTCCCTCAGTGCCTCTCTCATCTCCAGCCCTGTTTGGATAATGGCTGATGTCAATGCCCTTGGCACTGCACAGAGTCTCGAGATCCGCCCTGGACAAGTTGATGTAATCAGACATCATGTGCGTTCTCCTGGCTGCAGTTATTCCTCTCCTGAATAACTCGGCTCTCCTGATTGGTTCACGAAAAGCCGTCTGCGGTTATCCCACTGCTGCCACCAGAAATCTGTGACAAGATAGACCGCCTATGCCACCCTGTCTGTTGTTGCTGGGAACCGGCTGGGCTTACTTTGCCACCGTTCCCTTTCGCTATCCCAAATGCGCCCTCTTGCCGCAGTAGGAGGGGCTTACAAATCTGCCACCACTGAACTCCTTTATGGCGCTCAGAACCACGTTCCTTCTGGGTAACTGTCACAGCTATTGTACTCCTGTGCTGATACACTTTTGCTGGTAACTCCAGACCTCTTACTATGGATCTGGGTTGCTGTAGATGGATCCTCCCTGGCGTATCACACTGACAATAGCTGCATGGGTAGCAGGCAGAGTGGTTGTACTGGAAAATCTTGGGTCCAAACATCAGACAGCTGGAGAACGGATTAGGGTCTATTCGTCAGGTTGTTATGGCCACCAGTGCCGCATAAACTCATAGAACAGGTAGAAAAGGTCTTCACCTTTAGCAGCCGCCTTTCCCATAGAGACTGGTTACGCTCACAGGTACTCGGATGCGCCCAGGTCTTATGCTCAGAGTAGTATGAGTTTATGCTAACACGGCAGTTCACAGGTACAGGAGGTAGCACACGGTGTGGAGGCAGGCCAGAGATCAGCGGACTAGACAGAGCACCTGAGAATATGTCAGGTACAGGCAAAAGGGTCAAGGTCACAGGCACTGGTTCAGGATCCAGGGACAGGCGAAAGGTCTGGGTCATTAGCAGATGTTCCGAATCCAGGTATAGGCAATAGAGCAGGGTCACTGGCACAGGTGCAGAATCCAGGAACAGGCAAAGGGCATACACGGGTAATCAATCTCAGGTTTCAACACCAAACACAGGAACAATAGCAGGCAGCAGTACTGGAACAGGACGCTATAATCGGCAGTGAGGCTCAGTCCTCACTGCCTTAAATAGTACAAAGAGCCAATCAGAACAGAGCCTTACAAGCATCCACAGGAGTAGCCTACTTGATAGTAGTGCTGGTAGCCAATAGTAATGCAGTGCTCAGCTGCATAATAAATAACCCAAACATAAGACTGCCTCCTAAAACACCTGAATAGCCATGATTGGCTATAACCTAACTAGCCCTGTGCGCACGCACCCGCCTGTTAACCAGCTGGCTGGGCGCGGCGACAGGGAGCTTGGAGCATCCCGGTTGTTGCCCAGGCAACCAGGCGTAGAAACCGGAAGTGACGTCCCGGTCATCATAGCAACGGCCGGGATACCAGCACGGGAGCCCAGAGACTCGCGGCGGTGCCCGAAGCCGCCGCGACCACTTACACAGGTCACAGGATTACAGCAATATTGAAGAAATGTCAAGCAGGTCTTTGAAGCAGAGTGATGTTTATTGCTCAAGTGTCCTGACAAGGACAGTTCCACTGATTAAAGGTATCAGTGGTCAGGTCAGATGGAACATCAGAATGATACATTTCAGTGTATAAGTTAGTGCATTTTATACAGATTTTGACACAGGCTATTATTAGACTCAGGATGTAACCCCGTTTACCACAACATGGATTTACATGCATTGCAAAGCCACTACTAATATTTACACTTAGCTATGAAATTCTTAAAAACCTTGCTGTTATTTCCTGGATCTTATTTCAGAGGCAGGAGACCCACTAAAAAGTCAAAAGGTCTGACTGGCATGAATACTTCATACAGTCGCCAAATACGCATTCCCACAGAACAAAAAAAAAAAAAAAAAGCCACTTCCCCACATCACAATACACCAAAGACTTGGTAAACAAAGGCTCATTGTCTCAGATATATACATCAGAAATAGGCATATCCTATAGCAAGGTTAAACAAGAGACAAATTTCTTCCCCTGGTCTCAGAAATAACGATTTCCTATCTCACGATATATTCTATATTAAAAATAAGTGCATTAGCAATTTATATAAATAAGCGTCCTGCGCTATTTCCCTTAAATAAATTTATACCAAAAGTTATTTAATAGTGATCCAGTCACAATACTCCATCTTGTACTGAGCTCATCTGAACTGTATCTACTGTGAGGACAGAGGTCTATTGCAGCAATGTTCAGGAATCAGCATAAAAAGTATGCCCACCTCAATAAACTAGCCCATAATAATTCTGCTAAAAGATAATAAAACTATGGTCTCTTTTCCTGGTCTCTTTCAGCTAAACCATACATTTGTTGAGTGGCAGTTCTTATTAAGATTTAAAAGATACTCTTCATAAGGGTTATGGAGATAGAGATGGGCAGATGCATGATCCTTGATGCCGTGGTGATAAGACAAGGGCTTTGTATGGCCAATATTTATGGACCTCAGAGGAAGTCTGCATGGAAAAGCATCTTTCCCCTAATTATACAACTCTAAAGTGGAAATCTGTGCTTCTCTAATGTTGAGTTAGTGCCTTAGGGAAATGGGTTAGTGGTCACAAAAGTAGGTAAACATGCAATACAATGAAATCCCAGGCACAATTTGAATATGTGGGACGGACCTCAGTTGTGACAAATGTTGGAGTATGGTGTAGTCACAGATGACAGTGTGCACAGTAAATAATGATAAAAAGCAAATATTAATAAATAGCAAATGTCTATTTGCAAATAACTAAGTTGAAGTGCACTGGATACAATAAAAATACATACAAGATAATGGCTTGAAGCAGTGTGCAGTCCGGCCGTATAATCTCAAACCTTGTACTGGGTAAAAAAGTCCCAGTTTGAAACCGAGAATGAATGTCTTGAAGCACAAATGTCCTCTCCGGATCATTCAGAAATATCCGGACCATTAAATGTCCCATACAGGTCATGCGGCATAAAAAACTACATAATTAAATCCTGCTAGGTGGGTAATGCATGCAGCAATAAGAATAAGAGAGAAAATCCTATTAGATAGCTGATTGCTTTAAAGGTGTATTAGCAAACAAAAAGTCCACATTCAGATTGCCAATGTAAACTGACATAGATTGTAGGTAGGAGAGAATAGTTCTACTTATAGGTATAGCAGTAATGGCAGGTGGGTAGCACTCACCCTTGACATTGGATGATTCCCCGGAGAATCCGGTCTGCTTCACCATCCCTCCTTTCCACCGCTGGGTCTCACGCAGATATTGTGGTGGCTGCGCACCTCTCTTCTGTGCCCGGTCCTCTGCGCATGCGCCAAAGTCCCGGTCCTCAGTTATAATGCAGTAGAAACATATACATTGTTCATGAGCTCATGAGTTGAAAAGGGGTTATGTAGATATAAAATCTACGCGTTTTGCCCTTGCAGGCTTCGTCAGGGATTGTTAGATCAGAATTGAGTGTAGAGTGTAGTTCCTTCAATATAAAGAAAAACCTTATTAGCATATGGGAGCGAAGATTGGGCCTTGTAGTCGATTGACATAGCAATGGAGCCAATTTAGGTGGTCCTTAGTCTTTCCATCTCGTCACGGTGTGGGGGATAGAAATAAAAAGATGAATTTGCATAGTATACATAGTCAAAAGTGGCAATTCCAATGGGTATTTTAGCAAGTCTTACCATGCACATGTCAATTAATAAACGTAGTGCAGGAGTGTGTAATAACCATATTCAACACATTGGGTGCTGTCAGGTCAGATGTTACTCATTGCACGCAGAAGTCCTTCAGTATGTAGCAATTGTTTTGAATATGTAAACCACTTATGGTAGTTATTATATCAAAAATATATATACTATGCTCGTCTCAGTTTTTGATATGTTACTAATGTAATCCCCTCCCCACCAATGTTTTTTTAACTTTGCAGATGCCTATCAACAGGAGTTTAGAGGGGTCTTGTTCATGATGTTTCAGAAAGTAGTCAGGGACACTGTGTGTTCTAAGTTGGTTCTTAATGTTTCTTTGGTTTGGCAATCCTAGTAGCCAGTTTTCTGAGAGTTCTCCCTATGTACTGGTAATTACAGGGCCACTGTTAAAAGTATACTACACCTGTTGTGTCACAGGTGAGTTTGTCATTGATCTTAAAGCTTTCCCCAGTAGTGTTGAACATGAACTCTGTCATTGATTTTGTATTTCTGACCTTACTAGTTTTGCACGCAGAGCATCTGTTAGAAAAAACCTGTTGCCTTTTCGTTTAACCACGTGCCCTAAGTGTTACTTATTTTAGCTGATGGAATGGTGTTTTGCACTAAACTATTTTTCAAATTGTCAGCTTTTTTATACACAATGGATATCCTTGGGGGGAGTAGTTTCTTGAGTTCACTGGCCCCTAATAGGACATGCCAATGTTTCCTGATGATCTGTTCCATCTTCTTATGGTCCCTATTATATTTGGTGACAAAGGGAATGACTATCTTATGTTCATCAAGGCCTGTCTCTTGGCTTTTTTCCTTACTTTTGAGAAGAGTTTACCTATCAATTTCCCTAAGTAGGAGTAGACATATTCAATTTCCTTTGTAATGTCTTTCCAGGAACCTGTCTTTGAGGATGCTGGCTTGTTCATCTTTATGCATCAATGTTGAGCAATTGCATCTGAGCCTTGTAAACTGTCCCTTTATTATGTTATTGAGCCAGTTGTGATGGTGGCTGCTAGTTGTCGGTATGAATGAGTTTCAATCAACCTTCTTAAAGAAGGTTTTTGTTGCAAGCTGGCCATTTTTCACAAAGATTTCCAGATCCAGAAACTCTACCTTATACTGTAGTTGCTGATGCTGCTAATGAATACAATATTTAGATTATTGTCATTGATGTATTCAATAAACTGTGTAAGCTGGTCTATGTTGCCTGTCCAGACGCAGAACACGTCGTCAATATAGTGAAAGCATTTAAGAATATTTTTGTTCCTTTATATGTTCAAATCTTCCCAGTGGGCTACAAACAGGTTCGCGTAACTGGGTGCAAATTTCTCACCCATAGCAGTCCTGTGATCTTGCCTGTAGTAGCTCACACTGGACCAGAAGTAGTTTGGGTTTAAGATAAAATCTATACTGTCAACCAAGAAATCTATTTGTGCCTGTGGGAGACCCGACTCACTCTCCAATATGGCTTTGGTATGTCTACTTCCTGCTTTGTGTTCGATGATAGTATACAAGGATACCACATCGCATGTCATGAGATAGAAATATGGTTCCCATTGTAAGTCCTTCAGAATCTCAAGCAAGTGGCTCGTATCTCTAACATAGCTCTTGATAAGTTGTAGGTACCAGTCTATATACTCAGACAGATTAGTTGTCAGGGAACCAATTCCAGAGACTATCGGTTTTCCAGGTGGATAACTGAGTGATTTGTGTATTTTCGGGATCTGATATATTACAGGTAGCCTTGGGTGTTTGATTGAAAGGTAGAGGTATTCATTCTTGTTGAGTATGCCCTGCAATGCTGCTTGGTTAAGGAAACTTTCTAGCTATTTTTGATATTTGACTGTGGGATATCCTGAGAGTAATTCATACATGGCTACATTTCCCAGCTGTCTCTCAAGTTCTGCTAGATAGTCGGGTTTATACGAAACAACTATCCCACCCCCTTTATCAGCTAGTTTTGGTAATGATTTTATCATTTCTCCCAACTGTTTGATTGTCAAATTTTTGAATCTGTTTAAATTGGATTTCCATAAAGTATTTGTTGAGGGTTAGTCTCCTCACAAACCTTTGTACATCGATGAATGTATTAAACTTATTAAGCCTATTTTCCAGGGCAAATTTGAGACTTTACTTAAAATACTTTTTTGGGGAGTGGTTAATTCAAGGCAACATCCCTTTCACCTCTGGATCTACCTTTTTATTTTGGGTCTTGCCCCTGTGTCTGCTATCTCCTCTTGCTCCTCTGATTCCCATGAGTCCCATCTTATTTTGAGGCATGATGTTGTAGGAATGTCTTTGGGTAAGTGCAGGGGGGATACTCTATTGGCTAGTTCTAAAAATATACATAGATTTTGGTCAGCTTCTTGATTGTCAGACTGGGATACTTCCCTAGTGTGTAGTTTGTTTTCTCCAAAGCAACAGAGCTTTTCCAGAAAACTTTGCTTTGTCCTCTTAAAGTCCGCAAGCGCCTCTCGGCTGCCTTTGTTGTATTGCTTTGCTAGTAAGGTATAGTTTGACATGGGAGAGTTTCCCTGTTCAATATTTCTAGGGTCTATGTGTTTATATACCCTTTTGTGTTTCCCTTTATTAGGGATGTCCTTTATCAGAGGTGATCTGGGTGGGTTACAGCCAGTCTGTGAATCATTGTAAAGTTGCTTAGTGTACCTGTGGTTGTTGCGGTGAGTGTAAGAGTGTGCTGGTTTTCCTCTCTGTAAGTTTTGGTACTTTTGTGGATAATGTGGTTGCATGATTTGCTTGTATTCTTATTTAGGGGGTTGTCTTGTTGGAGCTTGTAGTCCCTGACATCCCTTTGGCATTTCTTTTTTTTTTATTTTATGATATTCTCCTTTAATTGGTTGAGTTTGCTTTTGGTTAATTCTTCAAGATTCTTAAAGTCCTCTAACTGATTGATAGGGGTAAATTTTACTTCAACTAGGGCAAATACTATCTTCAATTTGTTTAAGTGACCCCAACCGCAGTAATTCATTTCTGGGTTATATGTTAGTGTGTATTCAGACAACCCGCCCACCTAATATACCTCTGTTATTTTCTTTCATTGCCCAATACTCAGAAATGAACACCAAAAGTCCCAGTTCATGGAATCCATATATGTATACCATTAAGGAACTTTATGTACATATTTACAAATAGATTCTTTGGTCTTTCACTTTTTACATGTAGCTACCTACTTTTTCCAGTTCAGCATAGTATATATATATTTTTGATATAATCACTACCATAAGTGGTTCACATATTCAAAACAATTGCTACATACTGAAGGACTTCTGCGTGCTATGAGTAACATCTGACCTGTCAGCACCCAATGCATTGAATATGCTTCCCCCACCTGCACTACATTTATTAATTGACATGTGCATGGTAAGACTCGCTAAAATACCCATTGGAATTGCCATTTTTGACTATGTATACTATGGACGCTTGCCAATTCATCTTTTTATTTCTATCCCTCACATTGAGATGAGACGGAAAGACTAAGGACCACCTAAATTGGCTCCACTGCTATGTCAATCGACTGCAAGGACCAATCCTCACTCTCATATCTTAATAAGGTTTTTTCTTATATTGGAGGAACTACATTCTACACTCAATTCTGATCTAACAATCCCTGAGAAAGCCTGTAAGGGCGAAAAACGTAGGTTATAAAATCTACATAACCCCTATTCAACTCATGAGCTCATAAACATTGTGTACGCTTCCACTGCATTACAACAGAGGACTGGGACTTTGGCTCATGCGCAAAGGACCGGGCACAGAAGAGAGGCGCGCAGTCGTCACAACATCTGTGTGAGACCCAGCAGTGGAAAGGAGGGATGACGAAACAGCCCGGACGCTCCGGGGAATTATCCAACATCAAGGGTGAGTCTTGAACACACCCTTTGTCCTGCTACCCACCTGCTATCACTGCTACTACCTATAAGTGGAACTATTCTCTCCTACCTTCAATCTATGTCAGTTTACATTTGGCGACCTGGCTGTTGACTTTTCGTTTGCAAATACACCTTTAAATCAATCAGCCATCTAGTTTTCTCTCTTATTCTTATTGCTGCATGCATCACCCACCTAGCAGGATTGAATTATGTAGTATTTTGTGCCGCATGACCTGTATGGGACAACTAATGGTCCGGATATTTCTACATTGTTCGAAGAGGACATTTGTGCTTCAGGGCATTCATTCTCGGTTACAAAGTGGGACTTTTTTACCCAATACGAGGTTTGAGATTATACAGCCGGACTGCACACTATGCTATATATTGTAACACACTGCTAGGTCAGTATTTGGAGCAAGGTGTTATCACATTCAATTATTTTCTTGTCTGAACTTATTGATACCATTCAAGCCATAATCTTGTATGTATTTTAACCAGTGCACTCTGACTTTGTTATTAGCAAATAGACATTTGCTATTTATTAATATTTGCTTTTTATCATTATTTGCTGTGCACACTGTTATCTGTGACTACACCATACTTTAACACTTGTCACAACTGAGGTCCATCCCACATATTAAAATTGCGCCTGGGATTTCATTGTATTGCATGTTTCCCAAAATTAAACTCTTTTTTTGTACTACAACTCTTGAGTGGTGTTTTTTAAAACCATTGCAGGAATTAATTTCCTGTGCTGTTTTTGTCAAGTATGTATGTCATTTGCCAGTGTTTCTCTATACAATGGTTAATAGGAGAGATGACCAGTTTGGATTCTGAGAAACCTGACAGAACCGAATTGTGGGGTACCAAATTGAACAGAGTCATGCCTGTTTCTCATCAAATTGGGACCTGAACACTAGACAAAATGGCATTTCTAGGAAAAAGGCGGATCTTGAGAGAATTTTCACCCCCAGCAGCAGCATCCCTAGTGCACAAGGATTCTTCTTGGGAATCATGGATTGCAGTAGCGGGGTCATTTTGCACTTGCAAATTGGATGCATGACTATGTACTAATTATGAGAAGGCTTGATGATGAAGGTATTTTCAGTGAAAACTGCATTAAGGCATATATCCATCCTAATGCTGCTTTTCCATCTTTTGATAAACTACTTGAATGAACTCGCTGCAAATGAAGTAACAGTGATGAGGGGCCTACATGGCTAATGTACCTAACTGTACTTATTGTGGTGTCAAAAGTCTATAGACTTGATAAATGTTGTCTGGATTGGGATAAAAATATTTTCATGCAAGAGGTAAATTTTTTTGTCTCTTGCCCAGGCATAACAATGTGCTTATCATGGGCATGAGGTGATACCACAGTTGGCTTCCTTACTTGGACCCTATAATCATTATCCTCATTATTGTCTTGTTAAAGTTCAACACATTCATCCTTTTTTTAGATCCACTATTATCCCCCTGACCCTGTTGCACATTTGAAAGTTCCAAAGTATCCTCAATTTCTATGTCTAAATCATTAGCATTACTACTCATCCTTACATTTTCAAATGATTGAGAAATTTTGTAAGGAGGTTATCCTGTAATTACAGTGTCAGAATCTGAAATGTCAGACTCACATATAGCACTCATGGAAACACTTAGACTTTGTTCAGGATTCTGTGAATGCCCAATTTTTTCTTTAGCCTCAATGTTCTTTTCATCCACTGATGTGGCTTTCTTGGAGGTGACAGACCTGCTCTCAGAGTGAGAACGTGGTGCTTGGGAGGATACAGAAGATGTATAGCCATGTTGGGCAATCACTTTTGCAATGGGCATTCTAACATGTGTAAAAGCAGTAGCAGGACCACTACTACTAAAACGTGGTCATGGTCTGTGCCATTTCTTTCCTCTTCTCTTGCCACTGCAGTAACTTTTCCCTTAATACTTAAATGAAGAGCTGATTTTTTGTTTGATATTGACAGACTTTGTTTGGAACACCCTTTCTGTTTTACTGGTAGGGGTTGAAAAAGTACAACTACTGCTAGTACTAGTACTGGGATGTTCCTGATCTACAGACTGATCCATGATTGACAAGAGGAGTAAAGCTACTTGAAGTTTAGCTATTTGTAGCTGCCAGAACACCATGTGAACACCCATTGAGATAGGATAAAGAGGGTTAACTTGCAATTCAGACACTGCTCCATATTCTCATTAATACAATTGGTTTGTTAAAAACTATTTTCTTGACTTCTAGTTGAACATGTGACTGGTCGCCGCAAGCAGAGCTCCGCTGTAGCCACAGCAGACAAAATAAGTAAAGTGGGGAAACACATCAATTTTTGCGTCCTCCATGCCGGCAAAGCAATAGCTCTCCAAATCAGAGAAAAGGTGCGGAGATCACAATTATTATTATTATTATTATTAGTATTTATTTATAGGGCGCCACTAGGTATCCGTAGCGCCGTACACGGACAGACAGAAACACGGTATAGGGTGAGACAGCACGGAACAGTTAACAAAAAGCACAGTAACTAGGAAGCTCAAAGTACAGCTAGATGAAAGGTGAGAGCCCCCGGGGGTAGAGAGAGGGGTAGAAGGGCCTCACGGAAGAGACAAGGAGCCGGAGAGCAGAGTTAAGGGGGTGGAGAACAGGAGGAGAGGAGGCCCTGCTCGAAGGAGCGTACAATCTAAGGGGAGGGTAGAACGGACAGAGACGCAAGGGTAGGAGGAGGAAAGGGGGAGAGCGGAGGCAAGGACAGAGAGGGGGGAGAGGAGAGCGACGAGGAGGGAGGTAGGTGGGAGACTGGAAGGAGGGCAGTTAAGTGGGGGACTGGAAGGCTATAAGGAAGAGGTGGGTTTTTAAGGCCCGTTTGAAGCTGGACAAGTTGGGTGAAGTTCTGATGGAGCGGGGGAGCTGGTTCCAATGGAGGGGGGCAGCACGGGAGAAGTCTTGGATGCGAGCATGGGAGGAGGTGACCAGGGGGGAGGAGAGGCGACGGTCATTGGCCGAACGCAGAGGGCGGGATGGAGCATGAATGGAGATGAGGCTGGAGATGTAGGGAGCAGTGGAGTTGGAGAGGGCCTTGAAGGTAAGTGTAAGGAGCTTGAATACGATTCTGTAGGGGAAGGAGAGCCAGTGAAGGGATTGGTAGAGGGGGGAGACAGAGGAGGAGCGGCGAGAGAGGAAAATGAGCCGAGCGGCAGCATTGAGTACAGAGCGAAGGGGAGCGAGGTGAGAGCGGGGGAGGCCAGTAAGGAGGAGGTTGCAGTAGTCACAATATGGCCCAATCGGCTAAAGCACCAACA